>NW_024037887.1:255000-291271 GCF_016077235.1 Cyprinodon tularosa
TTTCCATTTTCAGCTCAACTTCCTGCCGCCATTCTCCGCCTGCTTTTCACATTTAACCTCTGATGTTCTGTTTTATTATAGATGACCTTCGGTCTGGAAATATTGCTGAATTAATTATATCAAAGTGATGCAAAGCTATAAAAAGTTCCTGTTTAAAAAAAAGACAAAATATTTCTAGCTTTTTTAATAAGAACATTTCACCTTAGTATGTGAATAATTAAACGTCCTGTAGTTTGGCAAATATCAAGCCTTGACTTAACTAATCAAACTGACCAACAATATGCTTCATTAAAGTGATCTTAATTAACCAATTACTGCTTCACAGGGGTTGGTTTAAAAAGTTACTTCCTAAAATGAATAAAATGATCAATCTGCATTTCTGCTCATTTGACACTAAAGTCGCTTTAATGAATGAAATCATTTTAGTTCCAATAAAAACAAGAATGGAGGATATTTTCAATCTATCATTAAACTCAACTATTAGCTTCATTGGCTAACAGTAGTAGCCTGGGTGCCATTCCGAACTTAGTCCCGCCCACAAGGTTTGAGGTTGGGAAGTTCGGTCTGGCATTGCTCAACACTAGCGCGAGTATGCTAGCACAATATCTGGCGGGCCAATCAAATTGTCAGGGCGGACTTTATACGATGATGGACAGATGATCAACAGGAACGTAATCAACCACGTGACCAAAGTGCGCTTGGGTGACAACAACAATGGCTGCCGCTGGAGAGTTGAGGTGAGTAGATTCTGCTATTAGGTCTGTTCTAGAAGATATCGACAGCAAATTAATTTTAAAAGAAGAACAGAGAAACGCGATCAAGGCTCATCTTCTTATTCTAGGCGTGCAACTGCACGCTTTGATTTTTGTTGACAACAACTATGCGTCGCTTAACATACGTCACGCACTCCGTTGCTCTGATTGGTTGTAGGTCTATCCAATTGAGTGCAGAGGCATTTTTTTTCCTGGTTCGTTCGAAACACGCCCCATAATCACAGCTCTATGGAGCAGCATCAGACTCATTCTGACTAGAATTGAGTAGGACTACGTCAGGCTATAACAGTAGTACCTTTATAAATGACAAGACTTTAAAATATTCTTTTTTTATCTTTTTCTTGCTTTTTTAGGAAGGACGTTCGTTTGAAGTTTGATCTTCAGTCTTTTCTCCCATTTTCTGCAGCAATTATGACGTTTTTTCCCACTTTTCAGCCCTTTGTTACCTTTTAATCAGTTTTTTCTCATATGATCCAGAAATGTTCCTTATATTTAAAGTTCATTGGCTCTTCGTCTCCTCGGCTTGCTTCCATGTCTCCTTGGTCTGCACACTTTTCCTGACCAATCGCTCTCGACTTCCCCTCCTTTGTCAGCTCAGCCCCCCCTTTCTTTGACACCTCTCTTTCATCAGCCTCTTTCCTTTGCTCTCAATTTCCTCCTGCTCTGCTCCCCTAACCTCATGTCCGTCTCCTCACAGCTTCTCATCCTTCTCTTCGTTTCTCCAAATTTCAGCTGCTGGTCGGGGCAGGAGGGGTGGAGCAGCGTAACAAATCCCAGCTGAATGGCCTCCGCCTGACTCACTGCTCTAATGAGCTAAGATCAGCCAAACTCCTGCCGCTCACCAGCAGACTTTAAAGGAACGCCTGTTTGTTTTCTGCAGGGTCATAATTCTCTTCACACAATCAGACAGAACTGAGGGACAAACAGGAAGTCCCCATGAAGACCAGCGGTCAGACAGACAGGCTGGGGGGGGGGGGGGGGGGGGGGGCAGAACCCATGATTAACCTCAGAACAACATTAAGAAGAAGAAAGTTAAGATTTCTCCTCCTCAATCAAAAAACCTCGATTTTATTAGTTAGAAGAGGAAAAAAAAACATTTAGAGAAAAAAAAAAGTCCTGAAAATTTTTTTAAAGCATCTAAAATAATTTCCTCTATTTTATTCAAAGTTTACAGTCTGTGATGTTTGTTGTTTAATATTATAATCCTTATTGATCTATGATTATAAAGTTTACGGTCATCCTTAAAGACAACATCATCGTAGAAACCAGGAAGATGCAGGTGGCGTACCTGTCAGCTTACTGCCACCTATTGGTAGACATGGTATAGCATCTCCACCACTAAAACACCACTAAAACATTGTAGTTTATGATCTAACTGGACTGAGACGCTTTTACCAACAATATGTTCCCAACAGAAACACTTTCCTCATCTTCTAAGAACTTTATTTAGCTTAAAAACGTCTAAAATCTACTGAATTACCTCCATTTATTAAATCAGCAATTATCTTCAAATGAATCTAAATGCAAACAGAAATTCATGACTGAAGATTTTTAGGAAGTTTTAATATAAATATATTTCTGTTCATGTTTTCACAACTTTATATTTTCTAATGTATTTACGGCGGTGAAATTAAGACCACATTTCTACCCAAGAAATCAACAAATAAAAAGAATTCAGCCACATTAGGTTAAAAATAAAGTTGAAGGAAATAAACTTGATGGATTAAGTTTATAGAATAAGTTTGAATGAAATGTAGTTTCTGTCACATTGATCGATCAGCGGGGATTTTCCACGCTGTGTCTGTAAATGTTAAACGTTCTGAGATCCATTCTATGCAATCCTGATCTGGAGTTTGTTGCATGTCCAATAATTTGAATTGTTTAATTTTTTCCTCTAAACCTGTTTAGCGACATGATTCTACATCCTTCCAACTTTAATTTCATCTCCTGATCTAGAATTTCCCTGATATTTTTCTCCAATCATACATCATAACGTGTCAAACGTTTAAACTCCTGCTGTTTTTGGGTCGATGTACAGAACTATTCTTCTGTCACTGAACATGTCGCGTGTTTATTTCCTGCATAACTTTGGTAACTCGGTGCCTGTCAGACCTGCTTCTGGGCCAAATCCTGACTGACTTCTCTATCATCAGTGATCTGACTTGTTTCCAGGTTCTTGTGTCTGAATCTTGAAGCCACTAATGAACCAGTTTCCTCATCACACAGAGAATCTTTAAAACCAAATATTGTTTATATATTTTTTAGAAATGAACATTTGTGGAGACCGTCCTGTTTTCATGGTAGTGTGTGGAAAAACCAACACTTTGATTCTATCACTATGTTTTACTTTTGCACCACAGCAGACGGATAGACGTGGTTCCTCTATCCTTCTGCTCGTCGCAGAATCGTGAATCCTACACAGTTATGTAACGACGTCCTCAGGGGGAAAACGCTGAATACTTTTAGAGTCTGATTCTGATGCTGATGATTGTGCATCAAGAATCATTGCTGCTGTGCTGAATGTGGATCCAACAATAGAAAAGCAAAGTCTAGTTATATTTAGATCCAGAGGTTACAGCACTGATCTCTCTATGGTCAAATATTATCCTGAGGCCAGAACAGGTGGCATCAGATCCTAGAACCTGCAGTTTCACGCTGGTCGTAATGAAAACCAATCAGAGGTCACTAAGGTTAACGTAGCTTTGATTCTGCTGGGGATTTCTGTTCTTCCTCTCCACCTGCTGCATGCTTAGTGTGACTGAATGTTGATTATCACCAAATACTGGATGCAATCAGCTGGGTTTCCTTAGTATCTATTTCTGTTTCCCAATGGGACCGGATGATCTGATTGAACGGTTGTAAAGCGGCTTGAGATGACATGGTGAGTTATAAATCACCTGAATGGAGACGGTCAGGCTAACATAATGTGGTTAAATACTGCAGCGATATGTTTTATGGTTGGGCAGTTCGGCCTGCTGGACTTATTGTTTTACTCTCTGTCACTGATTAATTTAAATCAAGGCAGAATTGTTGGAGTTAGAATTTGGGGGATTATCTATATTATTCCAAATACAAACTTATTTTCTGAGTAACATTCAAACTGTTTTTTTTTCATGCTCCAGCATCGAGCTAAAATGTGAGGTGAAAGATATGGAATTAGGAAGGCGGGATATTTAGTTGGTTCTGGTGATTAAAAGATTAAATCCTGCTGCTCTAATTCTCTGCTATACTGTAAATGTGGTTTTATTTTATATGCAATACAGAAATAAACCTTCAACCTCTGATCCTCTGGGGGTCACTCTCACTGCTAGCTTCACTTTGTGACTGAGGGCATATAAATGGTATAAAATGAATAAACTATGCAGTGAAATTTCTGCACATGCCAGTAAAAGCAGAGATGCTCCTCCGCAGACTGAGAGATTGCATTAATGAGGTGGAATCTTTATGTGAGGAAAAATAAACATAGAATCGTCCATCTTCACCGTCTGGTTCCACATTCATGCAGCAGAACATGATGTTCTAAGCAAAGACAGCAAGGGAAGAGTTAAACGAACGAGACTCACCGCAGACTTATGGCTCAGTCAGTCACTCAGCTAAACACTCCATCACGCTGAGCCATGGACTGTCTCATCTATATACATATTCTATGTTCCATCATCCATCTATATGCAGCTGCTACGCTGTGATAAAACATTTTCCTCCATCCTGTTGTCTCCCCATGTTTTAAACATCTCACCTCTGCCTCCAGCAGAAGAACCTGGCTCCTTCAGACCAGGGATTTATAGTGGGGGGGCTTCTGACCATGGGGGGGGGGGCCTGAGCATTTGAATGTAGCAGACACTGCAAACAGCTGGGCCTGTTTTTATACCACGAAAACACAGATTTCTCAGTTTTCTTTGTTGCATGAAGGGAAAGTCATCAGATTTAAATTCTGTTCAGTTTTAGCACAGAAAATATCCTTAAAATGGGAATCTGGTCACAAAAGGCAGATAACGGTGAGGAACTGTGTCCTCTGCCTCCTGCAGAGACAATAAAGGCTTTTATTCAACCCTAACTTCTCGTGTCAGCATCGTCGTTCCAGCAAAGCTCATTTACATTCATATAATTATTAATATTCATCATTTCTTCCTTCAAAGTTCCAGTGAAATGAGTGAGCAGAGCACATTTGGCAGCTGTGTAACTTGGAAAAGTGATGAAGAATGCCAAAGATTTTCCTTACAAGAAAATGTCATATTTCCATTGACATCAGACAGCCAAGCAGCGGGTGAAGGACGCTGGTCACTGAATGGATGAGTGAAATAAAATCACTTTGTTCCAGGTGTTAAACAGGTGGATGGAGAAAAGGGATTTTTCTGGTTATTTACTTTTCCAAAAAAAGTTTAACAAGTTAAAATCAATCCTCTGGACTTTGTTTCCAAGTTTGAAGACGTTTCTTTTTCATCCAGGAAGATTTTTCTATTCAAAATGTCAGAAATAGCGTTTAGTTCCAGGTTTTATAGAGCGGACCAAAAACTAGAAACATGCAGAATGAGCCGGTAGAGCAGGTTAGGAAGGGAAACATCAACATTAAGGTCTATAGGAAATCCACTCACATCCTCATGCTGGGTGGGTGGGACCCATTTTATGACATCACTGCAGAGCTGCTCCAGGTATCACGTCATTTCTGATTATAAGGTCCTCTTTAGGAAGGCTGAATGACCTCTGACCTCTGATAAGGAACATCTGCTGCTTTCCTGACACAGACTGGCTGCATCACATCTAGACTCACTGATTGATGTTTTCTGTGCAGGAGCAGCACAGTCAGGAAGATGCTTCCTGCACATAATCACTGTTCTACAGAAAACAGTCATTTCCTGAACCAAACTCAGGAGATTATTCAGACATGAATGAATCAAGCAACACCGCATTAGAGTCACTTAAAAGCTTTTTCAATAATATAGGCTTTTTTTAATTTACCCTCTTTATTTATATAAACATTATTTATGTAAGGTGTTTTTAAATGTAAGTTTTTATGGG
The DNA here is from genome assembly GCF_016077235.1 of Cyprinodon tularosa. Classification (NCBI taxonomy): domain Eukaryota; kingdom Metazoa; phylum Chordata; class Actinopteri; order Cyprinodontiformes; family Cyprinodontidae; genus Cyprinodon; species Cyprinodon tularosa. The sequence goes on from NW_024037887.1 coordinate 260,790, forward strand.
ACAGTTCAACACCAGCCCACATTATGTTGGGACATATTCTGCAAAATGAATTAGATTCTCACACCTCAGTGGTTTGGAGGAGATGCAACAGGAAAGTTTGGAGCTTATTTAATGGTGCAATGCTGTGAAATGTTGTGGAAAGCACATAGCATGCTTAATTAAGAAGCACGGCCACAGCGTGTGCCATTTGTTAATGTGACAGCATGCAGTTCAGAAGTCTGCCGGCTGAAGGTCAGCTGGAAATGTTAACATGTCAAAGCTGCTAAGATGCTCTAAAAACACGATGCAGCAGAAAAACATCCAGCCAGAAAAAAACTGGATGTTTTCTGTTTTTATCGTCTCTGTTCTGTATGGAGTTTAAACGAGGGGCGCTTCTGCAGAAAAGAAAACAAGCATCTCGCTCTACATTTTTATTCATTTACTGGACTTTGAGGTCCAGCCTTTCCTGGTAGTTTATGCAGGATAGCAAATGAATATCTGTCTAGTTCCGTTTGAAAGAAGCTCTTCTCGTTCAAAGACGATAAAATAGCTCCATTCATTATTTGTAAAGATATAAACTGTTAAGATGACAGAGCGTTAGCATCTAGATACACGCTTCTCCTTTCAGCTAAATCAAAAGCTCTATGGAAGGAAACTTTATCTGTTTGTTCTGGAAAACATAGAAATAAAAAGCTGAGAGTTTCTGAGTGAATGTTGAGCTTTAGAAGCACCAGAAGGTTAACTAAAGATTAGTGAATGAAGGACAGAATTTTATGTTTTGCCATTTTGTATTTATACTGAATCAGAAAAATTACAATACAAACTGCATAGAGAAACACAGTATAGATGCTACCGAGCCTAATTTAAATTTTAAAAACTAGCAGTTTTAAAGTCTGCTTTTCCTCGTCTTTAATAGGGTTGTCACGATACTAAACTTTTCAACTCGATACCGATACTAAGGAAAATATTCGATACTCGATACCATTTTCGATACCACAAGGATAAAATTTCAACAGAAATATTTTGATTAATAATTAAAATATAATAAATAAATAAATAAATGCAATAAACAATACACTGCAAAAAATATAAATCTCAATAAGTTATTTTTTCTTAAAATAAGTGTGTTTTTTCTTGATTTGAGGAGGTAAGTAAGACACTTTGCCAATGGAACAAGACAATTTCCTTTTAAAATAAGAAAAAACTATTTTATCGTCTTATTTCAAGTAAATATTATCTAACTATCTTATTTTAAGAGTGAAAATACTCATTCCATTGGCAAATCATCTTATTTACCTGCTCAAATTAAGGCTAAATATACTTAATTTAAGCCATTTTTTACTTATTTCTGGATTGTTTTTGCAGTGTAAGAACAACGTTTTGAGGTTGTTTTCTGTGCACAGTATTTAGCAAGCTTGATAAAAAACTTACAAAATTAAAATTAAGTTTTCCTTACTTGGCTATGCTTTGCACGCATAACAATGACGCTAGCCAAACCGGTTAAGAAAGAAAAATCATTCTCAGCAGCTGCACCTGTTACAGAAAAAGTCTGAAACTGAAAAGTGCGTAGAATTATTCGATCACACAGTGTTCAGAAAGTGCATTTTCCTCTATTCTGCACTTTAGATGAATAGGTGCGACTGGTACTCGATACTTTTGAAAATGAGTATTGTATCCGGATACAACGTTTCAGTTTCGATACTTTTTTGAGTATCGATACTTTTGACAACCCTAGTCTTTAAAGTTTAAAACCTCACTTAACTAAAAAAAGCATTTTGGTTTTATCAGATTGTCTGATGGAAATGTTCATTAGTTTGAATAATCATCTTCCTAATTAAGTCACTTTCAACTGATTCTCAACATTATTGGGTTTTTGTTTTTGTTTGTTTTATCTGGATAAATTAATTTGCAGCATCTTCTTTTTTAGCAGCATTTCTACACAGATAAAAATGTATAAAGACTGCAGCTCACACATGCAGGATTCGACTTTATGTCATACGATGAAGTTTACTCAGTTTTAGTTCTTTTCTTTGTTTTGTTTTTTCTGTTGAGAAAAAAGACTCAAATAAACTTAAAGCTTAAAGGAAATCGTTTATAATCCTGTCTGATTGATTCAGTCACATAAACCCAGACTTCTGTTTTATTCCTCGTCAGGATTTTATCTGCCAGCATGAGGAACGTTTCCAATCAAACATTAATAAAGAAAATGACAATCTTTGCATATCTGCACATTGTTTCTGCTCACTAAGCTATTGATCCTCCGTATGACTTAAACAACATGTTTGCTTTAAGGTCTAAAACTATCTTCATATATTTAAAGGCCTGAAGCTCCATTTTTTTCAGACAAATTGTTTTAAACTTAATAAAGGTGAGCGACTCAGAAGATGCTTTAGAATATTTCATGAATGTCTTCAGAATACAGATGAAAGCGGTTATTAACAGCATCTATGCTCTGCGGATCTGGAACAAACTGCCAGCAGACTGGAGAAGCCTGAGATCCTAGAGGCGGTTCGTTTAGATCCGCCTCTGACTGCTGGAGTTAAACTGCTAACCGAGGAATCGTTAGTTTAAGGTTCTGATCAGACTGTTTCGTTTCATTTACTACTTTTATTTTCCTTCTATCTTATTGTTTAATTCATCTAAAGCACTTTGAATTATCTTTGGCCTGAAATGTGCTTTTAGATGAGAGAAAATAACAGAAATCCAGTCGTCTCACTAATGGTCTCCTTCATTTAGTTATTAAAGTTAAGCTATAAAATCTAATTCACTCTATAGCTGTTTCTATCTCACTGTTTGTGTCCAGGTTCCACTATTTTCTAATTTTACATAAACGGCATTTTTAATGTTTTACATAAAAGTTTATTTTCATTTTCAAGTCTAATATTTAGATTGAAGGATGTTTAGATAAACATTAACAGTAAAATAAATGAATATAAACCATATTTCACTGAGATCTTTAATAGAGCAAAGCCTGATGAGTCTTCAGTGATGCAGCAGCTGGGTTTTTATGAGGTCTGGTTGGATCTATGAGCCATAGGTCTATGCTAACCATCCCTCTCTGCTGTCAGACCGTCCTGTTTCACTTTGCATGAAAACATCTTTTAAATCTTCTTCCTCATCTTTTGATCAGTTAAGGCCTGCAGCCTCTTCCCTCCAGCTAAATGTCGTCACATTTGGTTTAAAACAAATCCAAGAAAAGGCGGGCTTGCTCAGCAAAACAACCGGCTGCGTGATTGGTCAGTTTATTTATAGAGCACCAATCACAACACATTTCATCTTCATTCTACACCTGCTGAATGTTTTGTCTTATTGGCTAAACACCAAGTTAGCAGGTAGTTTCTAGTTCCCCGCTTTAGCAGGTGGGCAGGTGCTAGTTTGGAGAACCTGGAACATAGATCTACACATAGATCCTGGAACATAAATCTACACATAGATCCTGGAACATATCTATAAACAGAGGTCTGATTATCCACTTCTTACTGCGTTCGGTTGCTGCTCGTAGGTAACGCGGCCTGCTAGCTAAATTATCCACATTTGCAGTGCATTCATGAATGCCTGAGATTATGCAATAACCATTACAGAATAACCGTAAATAGTTCATCCAATCAGGTTGCAGTATTATGCTTTAATGCGGGACATGTACCTATGATGAAAGCAAGAGCTGCCGAGTCCACAGCCAAACCAAGATAAACATGGCGGCGCAGCAGGAAGTCCTTCTAGCCGCTATCTAACCGCAATCTTTGATAAAGGAACAAGCAGAAAGTAAAAGCAGAAGCTGTTTTAATTTACCATCATGTCTGCTGTTAGTTTGTTGCTGCTTATTGGCAATTTAACTGCAGTAGGTGGGACTAGGACTGACTTTAACCAATCAGCTCCAGTTGGAAAGTTCTGCTCGTCTTCGTTTCCCTGAACAGATTAATCCCAGATTAATATTCTGTAGAAATGCGCCTCAGTTATCAGTCAGTCAAGCCAAAGGTGGAGGTTAAACTAGCAGCTGTTTGACAAAAGGATGTTTCTACGACACATTCCATAGAAATGGGTTCATATTATGTATGTAAGCAGATACTGACTTGTAGAAGTTTTATATCGGCCTGTTTGAAACATTAGAGAGACAAAAGGAACTTTCTAAAGAAAAATCTTTGAACCTGTTTTGAGAGGAAAACTGCTTATTGTGATGAAGCCTGAACGCCTCATCAGTTAGAAATAAAGAATAAATACTTCATTGTTCATCATTTCCCAGCTACATCGTAGCCCTGTGCTCAGGGTTAACAACAGGCCTCCTTTTCACTAAGGAAATATCCAACTGAATAATCTAAAAACATTTTCCCAAATCGTCCATGAAGTCCTTTCAGACTGAAATCATCTCTGAGGGATCAGAAATCATACGTTGATGGCTAACGATGCCTCCTCTGTTTATTCTGCACTGAAATAATTAATAAAATGCTGCTCTGCTTTATCATAATTTAATTATCACAAATGAATCCTAAAGAGAATAATATAATATTTTAAGCACGATGATGTTTTCCTGATCGTTTCACCTTCTGTAAACAGAAATAATCAATGTTGATCTCTTTGTTTCCGTTTTTTTTTTTTTAAACCAAAATGTTTCTGGGGAATCTCTGGAATTTTTTTATTTTTTTCCGTTAAAATTTGCTGTTTGGCTGCTTGCTGAATGTTGCTCCCAGGCGCTGGGGTGAAAAAAGCCGGGATGGTTCGGTTTGTGGGACGCAGCCCCGGGGCCGAAATTGGGGTCAGGGGTTTTGGGGGCCCCGGTTAAAAAGGGTTTACCCCAAAGGCCTGGGCAATCCCAAAAAAGAAAAAAAATTTAAAATAAAAAAAAAACAAATCCCAAACAAAAAAAACAAAACCAAAAAAATACCAAAAAATTTAAAAAAAACAAATTTAAAACCCCCCAAAAAAACCCCAAAAAAAAAAAAATCCCAAACACATAAAAAACCCCTAAAAAAAACCCCAAAAAAAAAATAAAAAAAACCCAAAACATAAAAAACAATAAAAAATTACTAAAAAAATCATAAAAATCCCCAAAAAAAATTAAAAAAAAAAATAAAACAATTTTAAAAACAAACCCCAAAAAACCCCCCCCCAAAAAAAAAAACTAAAAACATCACCAAAAAAACATTTACCCAAAAAATCAAAAACCCCCAAATAAAAAACACTCCCCCAAATCCCAAAAAAACCCCAAAAAATTAAAACAACCCCAAAAAAAAACATATAACAACCCCAAACACCCCTTAACAAACAAAAAACCCCACCAAAAAACCCCCCCCAACAAACCACTCACAAAACCAAAAACCCCAACCAAAACACACACTCACTAACACACACTCACCAACACACACACTCACTCACAACCCCCACCACACTAAACACACATCACAACACACCACCAAACACACCTCCCCCAAACCCCTACACCACAACCAAAACACACTCAAAAACACAAACCCCCAAAAAACACACCAAACCAAAAAAACACCACCAAAAAACACCCCCAACAACCTCCCAAAAACACACCCCCACAAAAAACACACCCAACCCCAAAACCACAACCACCCTCCAAACACACACTCCCCCACACACACCCCAACCAAAACTCCAAAACCCCTCACCCAAAAACACACTCACTAACCCACCCCACCCAAAACACACCCAAAAACACACCCCAAAAACCTCCCCCAAACACACCTCAAAACCCCCACCAACAACAATCACTAACACCCCCCACCCAAAACACACTCACCAACACACACCACAACCACACACTCACAACACACACCACCAACCAAAAAAAACACACACTCCCAACAAACACCCCAACACACACCACCCACCAAAAACCACACCCAAAACCCCAACCCCAACACCCACACAAACCAACATCACCAACAACCCCCAACCCAAAAAACCCACCCCACACACCAAACACACACCACCAACAAAACCCCCCACAAACACCTACCAACCATCCCAAAACCCAATATAAACACACCCAAACCCCCAAAACCCACTCACTACCCACACCACCCAAAAAAACCCCCAAACCCCAAACTCCAAACCCTCACCAAAACACCCAAAAAACACCCAAAAAACAAAAAAAACCCCACAACAAATACCAAACATACACTCACCAACAAAACTCCCAACACCCCCCAAAACCAACCACACACCCAAAAACCCCAAAAAAAACTCCCAACACCCACCCCAACCAAAAACCCAACAAAACCCCACCCAAACCCCCACCAAAAAACTACCAAACCCCCACCCCCTAAAACACCCCCCCAAACCCCCCACCCCAAACCCCTAAACCACCCCAAACTAAACCAAAAACACCCCCACAACCACCACCCCACCCCCACCACACTCACCAACACCCATCACCCCCCTCACAACACCACTCCCAACCCCCATCATAACAAACCCACCAAACCCCAATCACCAACAAACAAACCCCCCAAAAAAACCCCCCCAACACACACAACCAAACACAAAACCCCCTACAACACCCCCCAACAAAAAAAAACCCACCAAAAACCCACACACACCTCCAACCCCTTACCAACAACCAAAAAAAAAATCACCAAACCACCAAACACAAACAAACCAAACACATCAAAACCCACCTCCTAACAAAACACTCACCAAAAACCCCACCACCAAAAACACCTCCAACACCCCCCCCAAACCCCCTCACCAAACCCAACTCAAAACACACTACCCCCCCCAACCCAACAACACACTCACTAACACCTCCCAAAACAACACACCAAAACCACAACCCCACAACACCATCCCCAAAACCCCACAACTCCCACAACCCCCAACCAAAACACCTACCAACACAAACCCCCAACCCACTCATAAACCCCCTCCAAAACACACACACCCTCACCACTAAACCCCCCCACCCTCACCAACAAAAATTAAAAAAAACCCCTCCCAAAAACCCCCTCACAACACCAAAAACCCACCAAACCAAACAACTCATAACACACACCACAACAACAACCCCCAAAACACCCTCACCAACACTCACCCCCAAAAACAATCACTAAAAAACACATCACCCAAACACAACCCCAACACCCCACTCCCAACCCAAACCCCCACAAACCCACCAAATAAACACCTCACCAACCACACCACCAAACACACCTCCCAACACACACTCCCAAAAAAACCCCCCCCAAAACCCTCCCCAAAACCCCCCAAAAAAACACCCCAACCCACCCCCAAAACCCCCCCACAAACCCAAATCCCCAAACCCACAACCTCCCCAAACCCCAACCAAACCCCCCCAAAAACCACCTTAAACACACATACCCAAAAACACACCTCACCAACAAACCCCCAAAACCCCCCAAAAAACCCCCTTCCCCCAAAAACCCCCCAAACAACACAACTCCCAAAAACCCAAATCCCAAACAACCCCAAACCAAAACCAAACAACACATACAACAAATAAACCACCCACCAAACAAACTCCCCCAAAATTTTCCCCCCCCCCCACAAACCCCCCTCACAACACACCTCCACCCACCCCCCCTCACCCCCAAACACCCCACAAATCCTAACACCACCCCAAAAACAAACCCCCCCCCACACCCCCAAAAAAAAAACCCCCCCCAAAACAAAAAAACCCCAAAAACACTCAAACAACCCCAAACCCCAAAACACTCCCAAACCCCACTCCCCAAAAACACACCACAACCACACTCCCCCCCCCCTCCAAACCCAAAATTTTCCCCCACACCACCCACCACCCCAAAAACCACCACAAACAATCCCCAAAAACAACCCCCACATCACTAACCCACTCACCAAAACCCCCCCCACCAAACCCCCCAACCCCACAAACAAAACACTCCCCCCACCCCATCCTAACCACCCCCAAACACAAACCCCCAAACCCAAAACCCCCAAACACAACTCACTAAAACACACCACCAACAACACTCACCAAACCCCCACTCACTACACACACTCCCAACACACACCCCAACACCACCCCCAAAAAACCCCCCAAAAAACCCCCCCCCACAACACCACCAAACCACCCACAACCCCACCAAAAACCCCCAAAACCCCACTCCCCCACAACACACTCACAAACACCACTACCAAAACCCCAAACCCCAACACAACTCAAACCCCCTCACCAACACACCCCCAAAAACCCCTACTAACACATAAACCCAAAATCCAAAAACCTCAAACCCCAAAAAACCCCCAACCACAACACACACTAAATCCACAACACCATACCCCAAACCCCCCAAACCCTCCAAAACCCAAACCCCCAAAAACACACACACCCAAACCCTCCAACAAATCCCAAAACACCCCCAAAACCCACCCCCCAAACTCCCCCCCAAATCCCAACCCAATCCTAACCAATACCAAACCAAAACCCCAACCAATCACTAAAAAACCCCAAAAAAAACCATCAAAACCACCAAACCCACCCTTTTACCAACCACCCACCCCCACCACCACAAAACCACCCACCCCCCCCCCCCCCCACCCCCCCCCCCCACCCCCCCACCCCCCCCACCCCCCCCCCCCCCCCCCCCACCCCCCCCCCACCCCCCCCCCCCCACCCCCCCCCCACCCCCCCCCCCACCCCCCCCCCCCCCCCCCCCCCCCCCCCCCCCCCCCCCCACCCCCCCCCCCCCCCCCCACCCCCCCCCCCCCCCCCCCCCCCCCCCCCCCCCCCCCCCCCCCCCCCCCCCCCCCCCCCCCCCCCCCCCCCCCCCCCCCCCCCCCCCCCCCCCCCCCCCCCCCCCCCCCCCCCCCCCCCCCCCCCCCCCCCCCCCCCCCCCCCCCCCCCCCCCCCCCCCCCCCCCCCCCCCCCCCCCCCCCCCCCCCCCCCCCCCACCCCCCCCCCCCCCCCCCCCCCCCCCCCCCCCCCCCCCCCCCCCCCCCCCCCCCCCCCCCCCCCCCCCCCCCCCCCCCCCCCCCCCCCCCCCCCCCCCCCCCCCCCCCCCCCCCCCCCCCCCCCCCCCCCCCCCCCCCCCCCCCCCCCCCCCCCCCCCCCCCCCCCCCCCCCCCCCCCCCCCCCCCCCCCCCCCCCCCCCCCCCCCCCACCCCCCCCCCCCCCCCCCCCCCCCCCACCCCCCCCCCCCCCCCCCCCCCCCCCCCCCCCCCCCCCCCCCCCCCCCCCCCCCCCCCCCCCCCCCCCCCCCCCCCCCCCCCCCCCCCCCCCCCCCCCCCCCCCCCCCCCCCCCCCCCCCCCCCCCCCCCCCCCCCCCCCCCCCCCCCCCCCCCCCCCCCCCCCCCCCCCCCCCCCCCCCCCCCCCCCCCCCCCCCCCCCCCCCCCCCCCCCCCCCCCCCCCCCCCCCCCCCCCCCCCCCCCCCCCCCCCCCCCCCCCCCCCCCCCCCCCCCCCCCCCCCCCCCCCCCCCCCCCCCCCCCCCCCCCCCCCCCCCCCCCCCCCCCCCCCCCCCCCCCCCCCCCCCCCCCCCCCCCCCCCCCCCCCCCCCCCCCCCCCCCCCCCCCCCCCCCCCCCCCCCCCCCCCCCCCCCCCCCCCCCCCCCCCCTCCTCCCCCCCCCCCCCCCCCCCCCCCCCCCCCCCCCAACCACACCCCCTCCCTCCCCCCCCCCCCCCACCCCCCCCCCTCTCACCCCCCCCCCCTCCCCAAACCCCCCCTCAAACAAAACCCAAACCAAACCACACCCAAAACCCAAAAACAACCCCAAAAACACCACAAAACCAAAAAAAAACCCCCTTTTTTTTTTCCCCCCCAAAAAAAAAACCCCAACCCCCCACCCCAATAACACCACTCCCAAAAAAAAACCCCCCCCCTATAAAATAAACCCCCCCACTTTTCCACTTAAAAACCCCCCCCCCCAAAAAAAAAACCCCCCTCACCAACCACCATCACTAAACAACCCTCAAAAAACACACACCCCAAACCAAACCCCCCCAAAAACATTTCCCCCCCAAAAACCAAAAACTTTTCCCCTTTCCAAACAAAACCAACCCCCCAAAAAAAAACTCCCCCATAAAACCCCCCCACCAAAAAAAACCTCCCAAAACCCAAACCCCCCAAACAATCCACCTACCCCAACCCCCAACACAACCCACCAACACACCACCCTAAAAACAACCCCCCCAAACCCCCCACCACAAACCCCCCCACCAACCCCAAACCCAACCCCACCAAAACCCCAAACCCCCCAACCCCCCCCCCCCCAAAACCCACACAACCACCCCCCCAATCCCCCCCCAAACCCCAAAACCCACCTACAACAAACCCCCCTCAAAACCCCCCCACACCCCCCCCAAACAACCCACCCAAAACCCCATCCCAAAAACCCAACCCCAACCACCCCAACCAACAAACACACCCTACCAAACCCAACCCCCAAACCCCACCCCCAAACACCAACCCAAACCCCAAACAACAACCAGCCACCACAAACCCCACCAAACACCATCCCAGTCATCTCTGCTAAGTGGAATAAAAGCTGGATGTGTGTTAGCATAGCCGCGGTCTGGAGGCGTCCATATTAAGCAGGCTGCTATGCTGCTTTCATAAAGGAAACACTGACCTATGTTGTGAGTGTGGGAGGTGGATGAGCCCCGCTCACTGCTGTTCACTTCACCTGCCAGATATTCTGTTTGCCAGGAAGGTCAATAAGGAGGCTGGCGTGAAAGCGGCTTTCCTCACCAACGCCACCATCACAGTGAAGGACACGCCCCCTCAGGACAGAGACACGTGTGGACGTACCTTCAGAAGCTTCACCCCACAAAGAAGTTTATTCATGAGCATGAGTCACATCTTATGGTGGAAACTATTTCTCACTTTCCAAACTAAAGACCAATCCTCCTTCTCTATATGTTAATTAATTAATTACTGTAACCTTTGCATTGTTTAAGCTCCTTAGGCAGCAATCCCAGCCTTACACAGCAATCCCAGCCTCAGGCAGCAATCCCAGCCTTAGACAGCAATCCCAGCCTTAGACAGCAATCCCAGCCTCAGGCAGCAATCCCAGCCTCAGGCAGCAATCCCAGCCTTAGACAGCAATCCCAGCCTTAGACAGCAATCCCAGCCTCAGGCAGCAATCCCAGCCTCAGGCAGCAATCCCAGCCTTAGACAGCAATCCCAGCCTCAGGCAGCAATCCCAGCCTCAGGCAGCAATCCCAGCCTCAGGCAGCAATCCCGGCCTTAGGCAGCAATCCCAGCCTTAGGCAGCAATCCCAGCCTCAGGCAGCAATCCCAGCCTCAGGCAGCAATCCCAGCCTTAGGCAGCAATCCCAGCCTCAGGCAGCAATCCCAGCCTTAGGCAGCAATCCCAGCCTTAGGCAGCAATCCCAGCCTCAGGCAGCAATCCCAGCCTTAGGCAGCAATCCCAGCCTTAGGCAGCAATCCCAGCCTCAGGCAGCAATCCCAGCCTTAGGCAGCAATCCCAGCCTTAGGCAGCAATCCCAGCCTCAGGCAGCAATCCCAGCCTTAGGCAGCAATCCCAGCCTCAGGCAGCAATCCCAGCCTTAGGCAGCAATCCCAGCCTTAGGCAGCAATCCCAGCCTTAGGCAGCAATCCCAGCCTCAGGCAGCAATCCCAGCCTTAGGCAGCAATCCCAGCCTTAGGCAGCAATCCCAGCCTCAGGCAGCAATCCCAGCCTTAGGCAGCAATCCCAGCCTCAGGCAGCAATCCCAGCCTTAGGCAGCAATCCCAGCCTTAGGCTTAGCCTCCATCATTTTTATCTTCTGGACTCAGCCCAGAACTATTTAGAATAGAACATCTCTTTATAAACAGTTATAGCACAACTGGTCACACAATGTGGATCTTAGAAAGTAAATAATTATATTATATATTATATTTATTATTATAAAAATAATTATATATATAATTATATATATGTGTGTATATATATATATAAAATACTGTATCGTAAAGTGCTTTAACAATAACAAACTGTGCACCTGGAGAATAAATAACCAATAAACAGCTGTGGACATTTCACCGGTAATTAGAAAATAGCAGCAACATCAGAGATGTGCAGAATGACAGCAGCAGGTTATTTAAGCGACTAAAACAGAAAATGCAGAATCATCATGAAGGGAACGACTGATTGAGGCTGTTGGGAACAGTGGTGGTCCTGCACTGAGTCCAGAGGGCCTCCAACCACAGAGCTGGCCTTCCTGTTTGCAGAGATGTTTAACTAAATGTTGAATTAGAAACTGTTCTCCACCCACTGCCACTCAGGGACATCCACTACTCCTAAAATGATTTGCTTTGATGGCCATTTGCTCTGGGTCACTGTCCTGATGGAAAAAAAAAAAAAACATCAGAGGAAACTGATGAGGTGAGCCAGAGATGAAGAAGCAGCAGAACAACAACAAGGAGCCAGCTCTGAGTGACTGCAGAGGTGGAGTATATAAGGGGAACGGAACAATGGATGGACTAATGAGCTGATATGGAGCAGGTGTGAATGGAACCAACTAGAGGGACGCCAAGGGGAAAGGAAACAAGCACCAGGGGGCAGCAGAGAGTAACTAAAGACTGCTGGAATATAATGGAAAATAAACCCAAGATCAACAAAACAGAATAACTGATAAGAACCATGAAGGAACCGTGACATTATATAGCAGATAAAGTTTCTTTCCACATCAAGTTTCATTTAGTACAGAGGCACATTTAGGAAATGTGGGGCCCTAGGCAGAGACAGGCAGGGGGCCCTCTGAAGTGAGAAGAAAACCCATCAAACAGCCCCATTCTCCAGATAGAGAAATGTTAATAGAATAGACATCCATTATCTGTTCTAGGTTGTGTCCCTCTCTTCTTGTCCCTTTTCTTCTTGTTTTCCTCTCTATGTTTTGTACTCAGCTGACTTTTCATGCTGTCTCTAAAGGAATGAAAGATTTTTTCCAAGCGCTAAGCTCACTTAGCTGATTGCTCCTTCCTGTGTTTCCAAAAAGGCCAAAGTAAATAACCCAGTCCTTCTTTTCACTGTAGACAAGCCATGATCTGCTTATCTGTTCTCCATTTTTCATTTGGATGAAATAATAGCTGCATGAATCATGACAGCAGACAAGATAGAGGAGAGCAGGAGGCGGGGTTACCAATACTCGCTCTGGAGAGCAGAGTTCGCTGCTTTTAGATGTTGTCTCCAAAGTCTCCAGTAGCAGAAAAAAGTCTCTAGATTTGGCGCTAGGAGCTTTTTAGAAATCAAAGTGCTAGAGGGGTCTGAAAAGTGGCTAAATATAGCGACTAAAGCGCTAAGTTGGCAACACTGCTCTTTGCATGGTTTGTTTTCAAATGGTTTGCTGCTGTCTGTTTGGACCTTTCTGAACATGTGCAGCAAATGGACTGATCCAATATGGTGGACACTGAGGGGGGGGGGGGGGGGGCTGAGACACACTGAATATTATAAGTGTTTTGATGACATTTTAGCCAAAGGATTTTTATCAAAAACATAAGGAACAAATAAGGAATAGTTGTATTAACCATACATGTAAACAGAGTTTTATGGGGCCCCCAGGAACTTGGGGGCCCCATACCAGGCAATACCAGGCAATACCCTGCCTGGTATTGCCTAGCCTCACCTCAACGACAATCTTAGAAGCCTGGTTCTCTTCTGACTCTTGGGAAAGACTGTAAATACTTATGTTCCTTTTTCTTAAGCGTTTGCTTATTTAGAGACAGAAAAATGCCTGAAGTTTCATTCTGGTTTGAAACTGAAGGACTGTGATTTTCTTGTGCTAGAAACGTTCAACTTTCATTCCAGGTGTTTCATAGTAAAGGAAACCTTTACTGCAAACCAACCAAGAATTGCAGGAAGTGCTATAATGCTGCCAAACATAATTCAGACTTAACTAAGGTAGCAACGTTAAACATGTAGTTCATAACTGTTCATTAAAAAGATTGAAAAAGTCCTTTTTCAAAGCTTTGCCAGGGAATCTAGCCTTCTCTATAAAACACAACATAGCAATATAAAAGTTGCTGAATAAACCAGTTCAGGAATAAATCTTTCAAAAGAAGAAACAACTTGTCGATGCTAATAAATGGCATCAGCTGAAAAACATGGTTTCATGGTCAAATCTGGGCCTAGTTTGCTGCAAACCGTCTCCATACTGGTCCTCAGTTCTCGCTGCTCTGCAAGCTTTAGATTTCTCCTCACTGCTGCACAGAAAAGGATGATTCTGCAGCACTAGATGGATAAATTTAAACAATCAATGGAAACATTTCCATTTCCAGCAACACGTTTCAGCAAAAAATCTGATTTCTTTATTTCATCAATGCAACCAAACCTAATAGATTAATATTGTAATGGAATTTAGTGTAAAGCACCAAAGCAGAGTAGTCACATTGACACATTTAATTAACTAATAATTATATAGCTAATTATATATTTTAGCCCATTTTTTATAGTGGGCTACGTTCACACTGCAGGCCTTAATGCACAATTCCAATTTTTTGGGGGAAATATTTTTTTTCTCATTTTCATTCACATTTCCAATTATTTGCAACTTGACTAAATATTTAAATGAAACAGATGAAATATTTTAATAACAATAGAATGAAACATTTACATCATATTTACATAAATAGAAACAAGAAGAATGAGAGAGAAATATTCAAAGATCTGTGCTCCTTTTCATCTGGATCTTTATGTCACAGTCTTGGTTTTCCATTTGTTGTCCTCTGCTGCCCTCTTGTGTCCTCTTTCCCTAGCTCTGTTTTCTGCTCTGCCCTCACCTGTTTCCAATCCTCTCGTTAGCCCTCTCTTTGTCTCTGTCCCCTTTAAAAGCCCTCCCTCTTCAGTTCCTGTTTGCTGGATCCTCGTCTAACGTCTGTCTGCTTTCCTCGTCTCTCCATGGCTCCTAGAGTTTGGTTTCCCCTGGTGTCTCAACCAGCAGCCAGCAACGAGCAGCAAGCAGCAAACAGCCGGCAACAAGCAGGAAGTAGCAAGCAGCCAGCAACCAGCAACCAGCAGCTAGCAACAAGCAGCCGGCAACAAGCAGCCAGCAACAAGCCAGCAGCAGCTAGCAACCAGCAGCAAGCAGCCAGCAACAAGCAGCCAGCAACAAGCAACAAGCAACCAGCAGCTAGCAACAAGCAGCCGGCAACAAGCAGCCAGCAACAAGCCAGCAGCAGCTAGCAACCAGCAGCAAGCAGCCAGCAACAAGCAGCCAGCAACAAGCAACAAGCAACCAGCAGCTAGCAACAAGCAGCCGGCAACAAGCAGCCAGCAACAAGCAACAAGCAACCAGCAGCCGGCAACAAGCAGCCAGCAACAAGCAACCAGCAACAAGCAGCCAGCAACAAGAAGCCAGCAACAAGCAGCAAGCAGCATTAGCCAGCAACAAGCAACCAGCAACGAGCAGCCAGCAACAAGCAGCAAGCAGCCATTAGCCAGCAACAAGCAACCAGCAACGAGCAGCCAGCAACAAGCAGCAAGCAGCCATTAGCCAGCAACAAGCAACCAGCAACGAGCAGCCAGCAACAAGCAGCAAGCAGCCATTAGCCAGCAACAAGCAACCAGCAACGAGCAGCCAGCAAGACCTTTTTACCCAACAGAGTTTTCATATATTCATCATATTATGAGCAGTTCTCATTTTTTTAGGTCAAACCTTCTTTACTTTCAGGGAATTATTTATTTCCTAAAGACACAGAAAACTTGTTGGGACGATTAAAAATGCAAACTGGAAAATACATCAAATGGAATGATTGAGGAAAAGGTTAAACTATGGCTATTTTTCACCAGAGTCTTTAAAGGTTTCAAATGTTCTGCATTCTGCATAAGGTTGCTATTTTTAAACTGAACCTTCACATTGTAGACTTTTTAAATGATTTATATTCACCCTCAATACAAACTCTACAAAATTATAACCGACTGAGTGCCTTGAAGCTACGCTAACATGAGGTAACAAATAAGCAGGTTATGTAACTGCACTGTAGCTAGTATAGTCTGATTTCTGTCGTTTTTACTAGAATATAATCTAAATTTAATATTCTGTCCTTTATTCTTATAACTAAGCCTTAAAAACTGCAACGTGGATCCAGGCAACAACAGCCTGTGACAAGAAATAAAGAAAAAAGACGTTTGAGACTGAAGACAGAGTAGCTGAGTAAAAACATCTGTGTCCTTCCTATCAATACTTAATCTATTTCCTGCTGTCTCAGTAAAGAAAGATGCAAATTTCAATTACTGTAATGGTTTCTTCACAGCTTCATTAGAAATAAAGAACATTCTGCAGTTTTTAGAAACCAATGATCCAAAACACCAAAGTTCAGCCTCAACAAAGTCAGAATAACTATGAGAAAAATGATTAGATTTAATTAAACTGACATTATTTCCTGTTTATTTAAACTGACATTATTTCCTGTTTACTTAAACTGACATTATTTCCTGTTTATTTAAACTGACATTATTTCCTGTTTACTTCTGGAAAGACATGAAACATTTTATATTTGTAATATTAAGACTGACGGCCACAGACTTGATGCAGCGTCATCTTTATTTAAAGTTTTGCTTTTAATTATACTTCAGTAAACGTCGAGCCTTGTAACCTTTTTTTATTCTGGTTAATCTTCTAAAAAGAAAATCTATACTGGTTATAGGAAAGATTTCCTTTAGTGGAAACTATGAGCCATGAACTTCCTCTCAAGCTGTGAAAAAAAAAACATCTTTTTATTTGGAGGATAACCCTCAAATAGTTTCTATCTTCATCTAAATACTGATTTTCATATCTTTTCAAAACTGTTCAAAATTCTGTGCAGAAATATGGTTTCATGTTCTAGAAAGACTGGTTCTATGATGACTGATTCTAAACCTGGAGGTTTGCAGGAAGTTCCTCTTCATCTACAGAGCAAAATCAGGCCAACCATGAGACGCAGTTTTCCTCTGAATGCTGCATTTAAAGGTTTATACTGGAGAATCGTTGCTTTTTCACCTTCTGCTTTGGGAGAAGGATCCAAACTATCTGGTTATGTGAGGGAGGAGATCACAGCCAGGCTTAATATACAACCTATTACAAAGTTAATGCCGCACATAGAAAATGCTGTAAAGAGAAGCATTAGAGTTTGATGGCTCCTGGAGCTGACAGAGCAGCCGTCTGTGACGCTCTGGATGTAGAAATGTGCTCTCTGCATGAAGCTTATCGTAACCTTAGGTCTGCAGAACGAGACCGCATCGTCACCTGGATGACTTTAGTCAGGATGGAAAGCCACGCCACGCCATGTCTCCTGATTTAATAAAACAATCTGCTAACTGCTAGAAGGTCCCAAGCATGATGTATCAATTAATCAGCTATAGATATAGAGCATGTTAGAAGCCAGCAGTGATAAACCATGATCTTCAGAAAAAACATTAAACCAACGGAACTCAATGGCCTTAGAATGAGTTGGAAACATGATGAGCAAAAAGGCGGAGACGCCATTGGACGGATGAGAGCTGAGAAATGTAGATCAGACCCCCTGGGACACATTGGGACACATTGGGACACCCTGGGACACATTGGGAACACACTGGGACACTTTGGGACACACTGGGACACATTGGGAACACACTGGGACACATTGGGAAACATTGGGAACACACTGGGACACATTGGGACACATTGGGACACTTTGGGACACACTGGGACACATTGGGAACACACTGGGACACATTGGGAAACATTGGGAACACACTGGGACACATTGGGAACACACTGGGACACATTGGGACACTTTGGGACACATTGGGACTCTCTGGGACACACTGGGACACATTGGGACTCTCTGGGACACTTTGGGACACATTGGGACTCTCTGGGACACTTTGGGACACACTGGGACACATTGGGACTCTCTGGGACACACTGGGACACATTGGGACTCTCTGGGACACTTTGGGACACACTGGGACACCTTGGGACACTCTGGGACACACTGGGACACATTGGGACACTCTGGGACACTTTGGGACACACTGGGACACATTTGGAAACATTGGGAACACACTGGGACACATTGGGAAACATTGGGAACACACTGGGACACATTGGGACTCTCTGGGACACTTTGGGACACACTGGGACACATTGGGACTCTCTGGGACACACTGGGACACATTGGGACTCTCTGGGACACTTTGGGACACACTGGGACACCTTGGGACACCTTGGGACACTCTGGGACACACTGGGACACATTGGGACACTCTGGGACACACTGAGACACATTGGGACACTCATGTCCCTCCCTCCACATATTGATACAAAAACACACCAAGATCAGAAAAATAAATATTTATAGATAGATGATAGATAGATAGATAGATAGATAGATAGATAGATAGATAGATAGATAGATAGATAGATAGAGGATAGATAGATAGATAGATAGATAGATAGATAGATAGATAGATAGATAGATAGATAGATAGATAGATAGATAGATAGATAGATAGATAGATAGATAGATAGATAGAGGATAGATAGATAGATAGATAGATAGATAGATAGATAGATAGATAGATAGATAGATAGATAGATAGATAGATAGATAGATAGATAGATAGATAGATAGATAGATAGATACATAGATAGAGGATAGATAGATAGATAGATAGATAGATAGATAGATAGATAGATAGATAGATAGATAGATAGATAGATAGATAGATAGATAGATAGATAGATAGATAGATAGATAGATAGATAGATGTGTATAATATTTGTCTACAAATAAAATCCAATCAAAGTTCATTAAAAGTTCAGTCTTGTTTCTATCAGACCAACAGGAGAATAATTGGGTTTTGTGGCTTTTTTCTGTTCCACTGACTTTATTGGGCTGAATGAGGAGAATCATTCAGCATCTATTTAGATTTTCTAGCTTCCAGGATAAAACATTCTGGGTTCAAATTCTTTCTTCCATCTATTTGTGAATTTCTAACCACAGAGAATGAAGCTGCTGTTTGGGTTTTTCACCATCTGTCTGATTGTGAGTAAAACCAAAAATATAAATGGAATTATTATTCAGATGCATAATCTGAAGAATGATATCATTTCACCAAAAAATATAAAAATAATCTGGTTGATCATTATATTATTAGAATAACATCAAAAATTATCATTTGAAAATGTAAAGATGTAACAATAAACCAACAGAACTACTGTGGATCCTCCTCATCATTATTCATCAAAGATCTGTAACAATTATTCTCATTAAAATACCAGAAAGCTTCTTATGTTTTTAAATATTTAGATATAATGTAGTAGAAATACTAAACTAGATTTGATGTTTGCTGAGGAAATATTTGCTTAATGTTAATATTAAATGGTTCATGGACTGAATTTGGTGCTTTGGTCATTTAGCAGAGAGAGAGAAATGATGAAGGTCACGTGACACAGCTGTCAGAATGTAAAATCATCTTTTTGACAGGAAGCAAAAAACAAATAGAGAAAAATATCTGATTACATTTGTTGCAAAATGTTACGTCACTGGCTGAGAAACCTGTGTGTCCTATTGGACAGTTTAAAATCAGCAACTGTTTGATGTTTTTGTTATTTCATGTTAGTGGTCTTTATGGGGGGGGGGGGGGACAAAGCTTCATCTTTCATAGATTCCGATCTTTGAATTCAACACATCCAAGCCTCCGTTTCCATCCACGCACAGACACGCACTCTCACAGCTACCGCATTCATCCCGTTTATATGGTGATGGTGCCCCCGCAGTGGCCGACAGGCGCAACTTTCCTCCCCCCCTTCTAGTCAGGAGAAGATAGAGACCTCTATAGTTCCTCTAAACTGCAGCTTTACCTGCATTAGAACATCCAGCAACATTTCAAAATGCGCCTTTCTATAAAATCCGTAAAGATGGCAGCTTGGTCTGCAAGTAGGTCTGATAACCGTTAAACCTGAGCAGCGACAGAAGCACCGTCAGGAGGAGAGGAGCCCCTGAAGGAGGCTGTATTATCAGGCTTCCAAACTCCCAGCAAATGCTTGCAGACCCAGAGCTTGGCTGTTTTACGCAGCGGCTCAGTGCGCAGCTCTGTGCGTCCATGCGCTCTGAGCGCAGAGCGATTCCAAAGTGGCGACAGAAGGAAAAACAGGAAAGATGTGCATTTCTCTCCGGTTCCCAACAAGGATCACCAGGCTTTCCAAAAAAACCACAAGACAGGAATGTTCATCCTCCTTTTTCTCCAAGCCACACAGGTTCACCTGAACTTACCGACCAACACTTCTCCACATCTAAACATCAGCCCACTGCATCTCAGCGGCTTCATTCCATGGAGGATGATCATGGAGCCGAATGATCAACGCTGCTGGACCTTAAAGAAGTGAGTCTAGAGGTGAATTTACCGTCAGAGAAGATCCGCTGCGCCTCTTCTTGCCTCCCACTATATTCCTCTTTGCGTTCCGTCCCGTTAGGATAAGGTCCTCCCAAAAAGCTCCAGAGGAAAGAAAATCCGCTCCAGCGTTTGGGAATCAAGCTGCTCCGCTTCTCACTCCAGAGGGAAAAACTCAGCTCAGATTCACACGCGTGGAAAGGAAAGGAAAAGCTCCCATTAGTCCGTAAATCCAAAATATCTTTTCTTCTCTAAGATCTGCTGTGATTTTCTGGACGCGCATCGCTCTACATCTTAATGAAGGGATGTTGGAGGAAAGGAGACAGAATTTTCTCCCCATCGTCGCTCCTCACGATTCAGGCTGATAGAACAGCTCCTCTCTCCCTCTCTCTGGCTCCCTCTCCTCCTCCTCCTCCTCCTTCAGCTCCACAGACTCTGCTGTCGCAGGCTTTCATGGAGCAGAGACGCGCCTAGCGGCCTCACAGGGAACACCACAACCAGGCCCCCCCACCCTCACCCACTGCTCTTAAAGGAACATGGGAGAGGGAGACTCATTAATCAGCCTTTTGAGGAGCAATTTATGTAATTAAAGAAATGCAAAAATAAGAAAGCAGAAGGAAAAGAGCAGCATGTCTATGACAGGCAGCCAGAAACTACAGATTCTATTTTATTACCATTTTTAGAGAAGAATTTCACAACTAATTAGAATCTTATGAAAGTGAATTTTTTTGTTAAACTATTTTTAAAATCTTTAATATCAATCTATTCTTTATTTTAATATCTAGCATGTTTTCAAAGAGAGATTTTTGCTAAAATTGTGGAACAAACTTCTCAACATGTATTGAGGGGTTTTCTTATGATAAGCAAAATAAGATGCTCTTCTGATTATTTCTGGGGTAGAATTGATTTTAGACTTTCTGACGGTGAAAGAAGTTTGTTAAAACAGCAGCAAACTGAGTTTATTTAGGCAAAATAAGAACAAATTCAACCAGAGTCCCCTGAATACCGACATATCAGTGTATCGATCCGGTAGTTCTATCATCAGTGATTAAAATGTTAATTTATAATTGCAGAGCTGCATAATTTATGACGTAGACAACTTTTACTTTTAAACACAGTGTAAACAAAATGACATTTCATTGTGCACAGCTCTCAGAACATGTCCATTCATAAAGTGCAGCAGTGATCAAATATAAACAGCATGGGAGAAAAATCACGGAGCAAAAACGCATTGATGTGGAAGTTCAGAGCTTTAATATCTATGGTGCAGATCTGCCGTGTTTTGGTTTGGTGTCATCAATGTGATGCAGAGTCTGAGACAGGATTTAGAGTTTCATCAGCTCAGCAGTCTGATGGCGGTGGGGAAGAAGCTGCTGCAGAACCTGCTGGACCTGCATTGAATGATGTAGCCTAATCAAATGAATTGCTTTAAGTAACAAAAAACTGGTTAATTTAGTGAAAGACTAAGTTTGGATAACAGCTGACGGATGGAAGAAGACTTCTACGTCAGTCTGGAGAACTTAGAAAATGTGTTCGTACCTGAAAGATAATTAGAAATAGGAGAAAAATGATGAAGATGGTGAGAAAACTTTCATAACTCATTCTATGAATATGTACTGCTGCCAAACGCTCAACCAGGAGCAAATCCTGTAAAGTTAATGACTTTATGCAATCAGATGCTTTCTTTCTTAGATAGAAAACCAATCTGACCGTATGATCTGATTGAACCTTCTCTGTACATTTCTTGCAGAAGACAATTCTTGTGAATCGGCATTTTATAAATAAACTGCAAGGAATGAAAGTTTCTTACATCTGACCAGCTAGAGAATAAGGGCTACAAAAAATATAAATTATATATGTTTTTCTGTCTTTAGGGATTTGATTGATTTCATTTTAACACCATTAAATAATGGTACGTATAGTAATTTTGTTTTGTATGATAGGCCAACTATAGAGCTGCTTATAATAAAAAGGTGGGTGCAGCAGTAAGGTTTGTATTTTCTTCATTGGCCTGCCAAGTCACAAGATATGGAAAGATTTGAGCGATTAAAAAATGTCCACCTCTGTTGAGATGCTGTTCTTTCATAATTCTGTTCAAACTTCTAATCTGTGTCATTCAGCAACATCTGCTATGAGATTTACTGTTAGACTTAAACAGAAACTGCACGACGCAAATACTGAATTTAATGACCAAAAATGAAACTTCCCGGTGGGATTATATTTTGTGTGGCAGTTTTCTCTGTGTTTGTTCTGTTGTGACCTTTCCTCTCATACTTCACAATGATAAGGCAGATTGCCAAAACAAAGGAGTGAGTCAGGAAGGTAGTGAGTGAGAATATGATCATCTCATCAGTTACAATATTAACTAACAGTGATGCATGAGTCAGAATGACTTAAAATGGGAGGTTATAGTCATTTGAAAAGGTCCTGGCATACCTTTTTCAAGAGTTTGAGTGAATGACTGGCTAAGTGGGAGGAGTATTCAGAAATGTGTGGGTTTCATTTTCTTCTAACCACTTTTTGTTCTGGCCCTGAGCAAAGCCTGGGGAACTAGAGCCAGGAAGTCATAAACAGGACAGATGGACCCAGTATCCAAGGTGAGACAGACAGTGGGAAAGTTCAAAACGCTGCATGAGGGGGACGGGACGCTACCCCATCCCTGACACTCTGCAGGGAGAAACACAGGTTAGTGACCACAATCATCTAACGGGAGACGATTATCTGTGTGAGTCACTACCTGGTTTAACAGTTCAGTCCATCGTCTCTGAGGAAGGCAGGAATGATTTGTTCCTGGCCAACATTCAGCTCCTCTCCAACAGCCTGACTGGCTTTGAGGAGGTGTTTATTAAGTGTGTTGTCGTCCTTCACCTTCAGTCTGCTGCCCCAGCATGCAACAGCATAAAGGATGGCACTGGCCACCACAGACTCATAAAACATCTGTAGCATTGTCCAGCAGATGTTGAAGGACCTCAGCAGCCTCAGAAAACAGAGATGGCTCTGGCTCTTCCTGTGTTTTAAGTCCAGTCCAGTATATTGTCCAAGGGCGCCCCTAATTATTTATAATCCTAAACATTGTCCATGTTGATCCCACAGATAGAAACAGGGCTCACAGGCCTCAATCCTTCTCAGATCCACCAGCAGTTCCTTGGTCTTTGCCACACTGAGCTGCAGATGGTTCTGATCACACCAGGTAACAAAGTCGTCCACCACACCCCTGTGCTCTGTCTCCTCATCATCGTCGATATATCCGACTACTGCAGAGTCATCAGAAAACTTCTGAAGGTAGCGGCCCTCTGTGCAGTAGCTGAGGTCTGTGGTGTACAGGGTGAAGAGGAAGGGAGAGAAGACAGTCCCCTCCCTGAGGGGCCCCAATGCTGCTGATCACCTTTTCTGACATGCAGTGCTGTAGGGGCATGTACTGTTGTCTGCCAGTCAGGTAATCCACAATCCAGGACACAATGGGGGCATCCATCTGCATCGCTGTCAGTTTTTTCGCCCAGTAGAGCCGGCGTGATGGTGTTATGCATTTGAGTCCTGGAATAGTTTTGGCATGGATAGGCCATATATTGGCTCACAAACCTAAAACCCCTCCTGCGATGTGCTCCAACTGTTTGGGTCAGCAGATTGATTGATAGCAACTCATCCAAAGACTTACTGTAAGGACATTCAGTTGGGAGAGACAATTATGGCCTCTGGATAAGCATTTAGCATGTTGTCCAATGAGATAAGCTTCAAGTTACATAGAAACAGTCCCTTGTGCAGCTGTAATGCCACAACAGTCCCATTTGCAGGACCTTAAACCTTTGATGCTGTCTAAGTCCCCCTTGAGGGAATGTCTGGAACATCAAACTAAACCTTCTCTCCAGTCCCTGCATACAAGTCCTTACAATATAAACTGATAATGTCACACAAGTTACTTCTGTAGGATTTAGATATCTATAATATCACACCAACCCCTTCTACAGAAACTATTCTTTCTTTGGAAATAAATACACTGCTCAAAAAATAAAGCAAACACTCAAATAAAACATCCCAGATCTGAATGAATGAAATATTCTCCCTGAATATTTTGTTCTGTACAAAGTTGAATGTGCTGACAATATAATCACACAACAAAACATCCATTAAAATCTAATGTATCAAGCAATGGAGGCCTGGATATGGAGCCATACGCAACTTTGACGTGGAAAAACATAGACAGGTGGAATCAACTTTGAGTAATGTCCTTCAACAGGTCAAAATGTGGCTCAATATTAGCTGTGTGGCCCCCACATGCCTGGATTACCTCCCTTCAACACCTTGGCATGCTTCTTAGGAAGCGGTGGATGGTGTCCAGGGGGATTTCCTCCCAGACCTGGACTAGAGCTTCCTTCAACTCGTGGACAGTCTGTGGTGCAACGTTAAAGGATGAAGACATGATGTCCTAGATGAGCTCGATAGGATTCGGGTCTGAGGACCCGTCCATAGCTTCAGTGCCTTCATCTTCAGGGAACTGCTTACACACTTCAGCCACATGAGGTCTGGCATTGTCCTGTATTGGGAGGTACCCAGGGCCAACCACACCAGCTGACGGTCTGAAAACGGGGGCTGAGGATCTCATCTCAGTAACTAATGGCAGTCATGCTAGCTCTGATGAGCACATGGAGAGCTGTGTGGACCTCAAAAGAAATGCCGCACCACAACATTACTGAACCACTGCCAACCCAGTCATTCTAAAGGATGTTGCAGGTAGCAGATTGCTTTCCACCGTTTCTCCAGACTCTATTATGTCTTTCACATGTGCTCAGTGTGAACCTGCTTTCATCTGTGAAGAGCAGAGACAGCCAGTCCTTGTATTCTCTGGCAAATGCCGAGTGTCCTGCACGGAGTTGGACTCTGAGCACAACACATCTGTGGACGCCTGTTCTACCACTTGTGTGGGTTGTAGGTTTTGTCTCATGCTATCACAAGTGTGAAAGCACCACCACCATTCAAAAGTGACCAAAAAAAAAATCATCCAGAAAGCATAGGCGCTGAGAAGTTGTCTTGATAATCGCCAAAGATTTCCACCTGTGGTCTATTCCATTTGCACAGCAGCATGTGGAATTGTGTGTTAATTTCTAAGTGGACAGTTTGATTTCACCAAAGTTTGATTTGACTGATATTATATTGTATCGTTTATGTCTTCCCTTTATTTTTTAGCAGTGTATTTATTATGTCACAAATGTCCCTCCTACAAGGATTGATATCTTTGGTAACCTACCAGTGTTTTCTGTAGAAAATCAAATGTATTATGTCACAACCATCTGTTCTATAGTAACTGATATAGGTACTGGTATGGGGTTGGGATTTGAGGGTTGGGAAGTGGTGGTGCCCCTGCTGCATGGTGTCTTGCTCCCCTGGTGGAGAACTTGGTGTCTATTGGAGTCAGCAGGGGAGCTGGCTCCCTGGAAGAACCCCGTTCCCCCATTCTTTGCTCCCCATCCCCGATGTTTCCCCCTCAAAAGCTCTTTCACACTACCACACATATAATCTCTTGGGGAGGGAATCATCACCAGTGTGGGTCCTCTCATGCTGGTTGGGGCCTATTCCCCAATTTTACTGAGCACCTTAGTTAGCATAATTTATAACATTTTCAAGACATACAAAGATAAGGCATCAGGTTGGTCACATTTAGAGTATTGGAGGTGGGCCAGGCTTTCTGGCTTTTCTTCCAATGCTCATGCCCACCTGTGATTGGTGGAATGCATTTAGACACTAAGGGTGAAGGGTAGGATTGGTGAGGGGGCAGAATTACTCTCCCCTCATTTATAAACACACAGTAGTCCAGCAGGCAGCAACACTACATCCGGGCAGGAGGGGGACTGGTATCAGGTCTTCACACCTCTGTTCTCTACACTCTGCTTGGGATTGGGCTGGGCCCTTTGGGGTTGGTCATGGCTTGGCTGGGGATTCTGCCTCTCCTAGGGCTCTCTGGCCTTATGGCTTCGATGTCTCTTCTGTCTGCGTGATCTCATGCACAGATTTAGGGACAGCTAAGATACTGTGAAAAACCCTCAAGCTCCTGGGCCTTTGGTAGAGGACTCAGGCTTAAGATGATGGAACCACCAGCCATGTCCAGGAGTACGAGGGGCGAGTGAGAGAGCAGTTTATAAATTCATATATGTTCCCTAATTTCCAACATAATTATTAGGCCTTTTTCAAAGAATATTATGATCAACTGTATGAAATGCAGCACTGAGAATTAAAAGGAAGAGTTCAGATACAAGTTCATTATCTGAGGCCTTGAGGATATCAATAGTGCCATGATAAACTCTTCAAAAAGGTCAACATGGTGCCAGGGGTCACATTTGTTTAGCAACTACTTTTTCAGGAATTTTAGATGTTAAAGAAAGCATACATATAGGTCTATAATTTAACAAGTTATTTGGACCAAGGCATTTGAGGATGATGGTATTTTACTCTCCCATTCTGAGGTAGAGCTATCATGTGAAACCATACAATCCAGAGCTTCTCTGAGAAAGTAAAGTGAGATGGGTTTTAAGAAAGATGAACCTGATCTATGCTGCTGGACACAGTGGGTAGGCTGACCAATACATTCTTCTCAACTGGTTCAAATGATCATAAAGTTTGCAGATGATAGCACTATGGTGCACTAATGGGAGGCATGGAGGGGGAGAGGGAATAGTGTGACAAGTTGGAGTGGCCTTCTGATTGTCAGGAAGTCAATAACCTGCTTCTAAGAATCAGCAAAAGAGGGAAGCTTGTTACTGACTTCAGAAAGGGAAAAATGAACATTGATTTAACAACCAGTGCTTCCTTCTTGGCCGGCTGTTTTCCAGGGGTGGAACTGGAGGACAATCCGGCTTCAGGGGCAAACTACAAACACGTCCTCGAGACAAATGCTGCTCTTAGCATTATAACACTGCTTCATAGAGAACATGCTGACATACTAGGCTAATTCAGCAACTGCAGGACCTCAAACATTAATTGGCTGCCCCATCCCTATTCTGGAAGAACCTTATAGTTCCCATCCCATCAATAAAGCCACATTGACACAATAGAAGATGCTACACATCCATTAAATGCTTATGGAAGCTGTTGTAGATGCTCAACAATAAAATAATACAAACTGATGCAACATCAGGGAAATGCTGGACCTCTACCACCATGAAGCTATATACTTCCACAAGGACCCTAATATCCTGCCACTCTGATATGAACAACTTCATTTAGTCTACTGTTTGGTCATGCCAAATCAACTCTGCAACTTTTGTGCTCATTCAAGCATAATTGAGAGCACAGTGCATGTTATCCTCTGGGAAACTAGTTAAGATACTGCAAGACTGTCTGTGTTCTGGTGAATTTCTCTTTATTTCATAGAAGGAATTCATCATAAACTAAATATTAAAGCATCAATATGTAGGATTTACTCCCATCTAGGGGAGTGCTGAATGAATTATCTTTTGATTGCCTGGATGTTCCACTTATAGGAGGGATTGGTGGCCTAGTGGTTAGATCAGTGCGCTTGTGGTCTGAGAAGGTTGCAGTACCCGGTTTGATCCCCACAGCCTCCAATCTGGGTCCCTGAGCAAGACCCTTAACCCCACACTGCTCCCTGGGCGCCACACAACGGCAGCCCACTGCTCCCTAAGGGGAGGGGTTAAATGCAGAACAGGAATTTCCCCAATGTGGGACAATGTAACGATTTACATTACATTAAATTACATACATTACATGACCCCAGTGGGCCTCAGCAGATGGCCGCTCACACTGAGCCTGGTTCTGCTGGAGGTTTCTTCCTGTTCAAAGGGAGTTTTTCCTCTCCACTGTCGCTACAAGCATGCTTAGTGTGAGGGATTGCTGAAGAGTCAATGAGTCGATGCAATCAGCTGGTTTTCCTTAGAGAGAAAACTTTGAATCAATCTGACTGGATGATCTGGAGAACTGGAAAGTGACCTGAGATGACATGATGTGAATTGGAGCTATAGAAATACACTGAATAGAATTGAATACATTACATTTCATTTACATTATCAGTTAGCTGACTGCTCAGAACTAACATTACTTGCTGAAGGTATTTGGCTGTTGCTGCTTCACTTGTGGCCTCTTCATGGTTGCCTGTGGTATTCCAAGGTACCTGCAGCTCTCTTCTACATCTGCTATTCTACCTTCTGGGAATGTGACCCCCCCTGTGTGGATTACCTTCGATCTTATTGTCACCATCTGGCTACATTTTTCAGCCCAAAAGGCATTCTGATGTCCCTGCTGTAGATCCTGGTGGTGTTAATCAGGAAGTCAATGTCTCATTCACTCTTAGCAGACCAGTGGTGTCAAAAGTTCACACGTTTGTTACTTCAGTAGAAGTATAGATCCTGCAAGTTAAAAACATTCTGGTAAAAGTTGAAGTATCAACTTGACGTCTTTACTCAAGTAAAAGTGAAAAAGTATGTGCTCCAAAAACTACTTAAAGTATAAAATTATAAAGTAACCTTTAATAAAAACAGCCAGATGCCGCTATATGAACTGAAAGCAAAATTTTTCAACTATTTCTCTAAATCCTCTGAGATAGGGCCAAGGATGAGGGAGGTCTGGTTGGTCTCCGTCTCCCGATACGCTCTCGCCTGTGTCCGACCTTTCAGACATTTCAACATCTTTTTCTGAATCCCACATTGTAGCATGGCATAGACAATTCACGTTAGCAGTTTGAAGAACACCTGCTTGCTTCTGATGATTTCCTTTAGCTAACCAATGAGTGTTTGCCTTCTATGACTCATCCAATCACACTAGTTTTCACTAGATGTGGGTGGAGCCAATGATCTGCATTGGATGGAGCGCATGACGGGAAATAAAGATTTAGAAACATTAAACCGAAGCCAAGAGGAACGAGTTACGTTTGTTTAAAAAATGTAAGGAATAGAAAGTAGAGATACTGGTGTGAAAATGTAATGAGTCGAAGTTAGAAGTAAGAAGAAAAATAAGTAATGGTGGGGGTTGGGGGGGCTTCTCTGAATGCATCTTTATGTTAAAATAATCCAGGTCCAGAGTGTTCTGTCCCTGTGTTGCAAAGTATTTAACTTAGTCTGGTTAAAATCCCAAGCAGTGATGAAAACATCCTCTGTGTGCAGATCCCCCCCCCCAACCCCCCCCCCCCCCCCCCCACCTTCTCCAGAAGCACCATAGAGAGCATTCTGAGCAGCTGTCTCACTGTGTGGTGTGGAGGCTGCAGCGCCTCAGACTGGAAGAAGGTGAGAACAGCAGAGAGGATCATGGGGGCTCCTCTTCCCTCCATTAAAGACATTTCATCCCAGCGCTGTGTGTCCCGAGCCCGTGACATCATCAATGACCCCTCACCCCCCCACCATGGACTGTTCTCCCTGCTGCCCTCTGGGAAGAGGCTTCACAGCATTCAATGCAGGACCAGCAGGTTCTGCAGCAGCTTCTTCCCCACCGCCATCAGAATGTTGAACTCTAAACTGGACTCTGCATCACACTTGCAACATTATTTTGGACCACCAACATGGTTTGAACTTTTATAATCCTTCTAAATAAGACACAGCTTGATGTTCTACTGCATTTTGCTCAATATTTATTATGCACTGCATTGAACCTTCCCACGTTAATGCCATTTTGGACCATTAGTTTTTAAAGTAGTTTCCTTTTTGCTACACTGTTTACTTGCTGATCACTTTATAATAGTTATGTTAATTTCATTGTTGTAAGTTGTAAGCAACGTAGTGTCATTTTGTGTACTCAGTGTACACAAAATGACACTTAAGTTTGTCTAAGTCTAAGAGTGAATAAAACTGATCTCAGATAATTAATTGATAAACATCACTGTCACCAAAGTGTTCAGATATTAGACAGAGAAGACAGATGGTTTGAAAGAGGGGTCAAGGAAGCTATCTTTGTGTAAAGAGAAAACCCATCACTGAACAGAGGAGCATGATTGCAGTTTCATCTTCAAAGCAGTTACACTTAAGTCATGGGACTCACCCATGAGAGATTACATAAGCACATCCATCCATCCTTCATCAATCCATCCATCCATCCATCCATCCATCCATTATCCATCCATCCTTCATCCATCCATCCATCCATCCATTATCCATCCATCCTTCATCCATCCACCATCCATCCATCCATCCATCCATCATCCATCCATCCTTCATCCATCCTCCCATCCATCCACCATCCATCACCATCCATCCATCCATCCATCCA
>NW_024037888.1:0-141628 GCF_016077235.1 Cyprinodon tularosa
CAGGGGTTTGGGTGTGTGTGTGTGTGTGTGTGTGGTGGGGTGGTGTTGGCGGGGGGGTGGGGGGTCATCTCCGTGAAATTATTTTTTTGAACTTGGGATGTCTGGTTCTGTCTCCAAAATATAGGCTATGTTCTATAGGCTTAAGACTGAACTCACAAGAATCCAGAGTGGAATAAAGGTTCCAACCACAGGGAGCAGGAACAAATCAAATCAAATGTAATGATAGAAACCTTAGTCAGTTAAATAACCTGCTGCTGTCATTCTGCACATCTCTGTGTTGCTGCTATTTTCAAATATCCATTACTCTAAAAATGTCCATAGCTGCATATTGGTTATTTATTCTCCAGTTTTATATTGTTAAAACACAGGATTTTTTTTGTTTATATTTTAACTCTTCCCTATTATGTTATTCTTATATATTTTTTCTTGACAGGATCCCAGTTTTGTTTTTCGTCTGTTTGTCTTGTGTCTTTTGTGTTTCTCCCTTCCACCACCAGGAGGCGCCTGGCTCCGGTTCGCCTCCTCACACACCTGCAAGCTGTTGCCTCATCACCGGAGTGCTCTTAAGCTGCTGGTTGCCACTACACTTCGACGCCAGAGTGTTTGCCAGTTTTGGGTACTCTAGCCAAGCCTTGTTTATGCTGAGTCTAATCTGAGTTTTTGCATTTTGATTTTTTTGTTCTCTAGCCAAGTTGAGATCACATTGAGTTTTAATGAGTCTCAACTTTGTTTGTTCTTTGCCTTCTGCAGGAAGCCTTCCTGCAAACTGGACCTTTTCGGACCGCCTCCCTCCCAGCTGATTGGGTACACTGAGCGACGGATTCCAAGCAGGAGGTTTGGATCCAGCCCACCTTTGAGCACGCTGAGAACTCTCTGAGTAAGGAAGTCATCTTCACCACGACCCGTTCAAGTACCACAGGAAAACTGAGTTGCAACCAGAGGCTGCATCATTCCACTCCGTCCGAGTTCTGGATAAACCCTGTTCCGAATTTGAATGGCTCCAGGCTCACAATCCCTCTATTAACTGGACCAACAGACATGTGGAATCATGGTCTGTTGATTGTCACTCGCAGTGACTCAGATCTGCTGTTCCCTCCCAGGTTTCCAGGTTCAGGAACCTCTGAGTCAGAAACCATTGATCTTTCTTCCGTACCTGCTGACTAACCACAACCTCTCCCAGGTATTCAGTAAATCCAAAGCCTGTTTCTCTGCCTCCCCACAGACCATACGACTGTGCCATTGACCTGCTTCCTGAGCTCCTCTGCCCAGCAGTCGCCTTTTCAACATCTCCAAGCCTGAGAGGGAGGCCATGGAGAAGTACATAAAAGATTCCCTTGCTACCGGCATAATCCGTCCCTCATCTTCTCCTCTCGGAGCGGGAGAAAGGACGGATCCCTGCGACCCTATATAGATTACAGAGGTTTGAACCAAATTACTGTAAAAAACAAATATCCTTTGCTTAGTTGTCTTCAGCTTTTGAACCTGTTCAAGAAGCTACAGTTTTCACTAAGCTGGATCTCAAAACGCTTTACCCCCTTCCTCCGATCCGGGGGGAGACGAATGGAAAACCCCATCAAAACTCCCTTTGGGGAACTTTGAGAACCTGGAAATGCCTTTTGGTTTGACTAATGCCCCCCGCCTGTTTCCAGCTTTGGTAAAATGATGTTTTTAAGATTTTTTGATTTTTTTTTTTTTGTTTTTGTTATATTGATGACACCCTCATATTTTCCAAGAACCTATCTGGCAAAGCCATGTCCGCCAGGTCCTCCAAAACCCCCTCTCAAAAACAAGTTTTTTTCCCTTTAAAGCAAGAAGTGTAAAATTTAAAGACCATCTTTTTTCCTTTTCCTTGGATTCATTCTTGAGGGCAACGGTAAGAACCCACTGAAGAAAAAGTTTTAAACCCGTTTTGGTTTGGGCAACCCCAAGACCCGTAAGCAGCTCCAACGTTTCCTGGGATTCGCCAACTTCTACAGAAGGTTTTCTGCAATAAGTCCAACAGTCTTCCCCTGACTGCTCTGCGTCCCCAAGATTCCCTTTTTGTGGTTCCCTGAGGCGAAGTAGCCTTCTCCCACCCAAAGAACCTTTCTAATGCCCCCTTTTCTTCAGCCAATCTTCCAGACAGTTTGTGGTGGGGGTGGGTGCTTTTAGATTTTTGGATTTTGGGCTGTTCTCTCCCAAGTTTTTCCGGTCCGTAAAACAACCCCCTGTGCTGTTGTCGGCTGCTCCCATCCTCCTCCTAGCTGCTGCGTCGCTGCGGAACCTGGGAGATTTAGGATTTAATCAAACAGGCCAACGACTGAACCCGATCCTGGCACTGGGGACCCATCGTAAGTATTACCCCACCTCCTTACGAGCCCCAGTTTTTTAACTGGGGCTTTTTTCCAATTCTCTCTCACCCGGGATAAGCAGAACGGTTCCCAAATAATTGTCCTTTTGGTGGCCCTCCTTGTTGAAGGATGTCAAGGAGTTTTCTGGCCGCCCACCTGTGCACGCAA
This sequence comes from Cyprinodon tularosa, assembly GCF_016077235.1. NCBI lineage: Eukaryota > Metazoa > Chordata > Actinopteri > Cyprinodontiformes > Cyprinodontidae > Cyprinodon > Cyprinodon tularosa. The sequence continues at coordinate 2,499 of NW_024037888.1, forward strand.
CAAACCCTTCATCAACCCCCCTTCTGGTCTATCTCCCTTGAATCTCCCCCTTTGGGTACCACCACCCCTTTTCCCCCAGAAAAGGCAGACATCGCCGTTCCCCCCCTAAAAACAGCACATCCGTCGCGCCGGACCTTTAAACCGGGGCCCGGACGGGCCCCCGGGAAAAGGGCCTCCCCAAAAAACAAAGTGGGCTAATCGTAGGGGGGAGCTGCCACTTCCTACGCCCGGGCCAAAAGGTCTGGCTCTCTATCGGGACTACCCCCTTTAAATCCATGTCCAGGAAGATGTCCCCAAAATTTAATGGTCCTTATAGGGGAAAAGGACCATTGGGGAATCGCCGTTTCGTTCGGCCCCTTCCGCCCCCTCTTCCCATCCATTTTTTCCCCCCTTCCCGTGGGTCCGAGGTTTGGATAAAATCATGACATTTCTGAGGCCCACATTTGTGTGACCATTTTCAATAATTCTTCCTGCTGCTTTAAATTTTCCCATTATGGGACAATAAAGACATTTTCTCTTCTATTCTATAAAAGGGATAGAAAGATATAAGTAAATCTAAACAATGTATGTATCAAAAATATATTTGCAAAATCTACTATTCAACAACAAAAAATACTTAGTTAAGCAAATTGTGCAAAACAGCAATAAAAAAAAATGAAAATCCTATCAGACATATCACCTTAAGTTCCAGTCAAACCCATTTACACAGTAACAGATAAAAACCTTTAGATGAATCAAAGATTACCACCACATATCTGACTCAATAACCATTAAAACAACTATTTTCATTCATTTCAGACGGAACTATTCACTGACTGGATTATATTAATCTGAACTTCTAATTTTCACCACTGTTCGGCGTCAAGTAACCTTTCTTCTGATCACGGAGCAGCCGGCTTGATTGGTCTCGCAATGAATCCTGGGTAAACCAAGGATACCGAGGATACATCGAACCCGTCCTTCAAATCGGGGCAAAAAGAAGGACGCATTTTAAGGCCGTATAACGAGGAGTCTTGGAATCCGACCAGACCTTGGCGCAGCGCTATGACATAATCGTCCTTCGAATCTGGCCTTCTGAGGACGCAGCCCATGAATTCAAACATGGCGGTAGTCTCCCTGTGTAGTTCTTCAGTGCTGTTTCCTTTTTGCTGTTTCCTGTTTGGTTGCTTCCTCGCCTCTGGCTCCCCACGCAAGTTTACCTGATGTTTGCTAGTTTTTGGCTCTCAGAATATTGGTGTTTTTCAGATGTTTGTCTCAGTTTTCCTCATTAAACAAATAAGAACTCTGTCTGCATTTGAGTCCTCAAGCAACCTCAACCCCTACAATGATAGTCTGATCTACTTTCTTAGTTCTAGTGAGGACGCAGGCAGCAGCATCTGGATCAGCTGCAGCTGTCTGATCTACTTTCTTAGTTCTAGTGAGGACGCAGGCAGCAGCATCTGGATCAGCTGCAGCTGTCTGATCTACTTTCTTAGTTCTAGTGAGGACGCAGGCAGCAGCATCTGGATCAGCTGTCTGATCTACTTTCTTAGTTCTAGTGAGGACGCAGGCAGCAGCATCTGGATCAGCTGCAGCTGTCTGATCTACTTTCTTAGTTCTAGTGAGGACGCAGGAAGCAGCATCTGGATCAGCTGCAGCTGTCTGATCTACTTTCTTAGTTCTAGTGAGGACGCAGGCAGCAGCATCTGGATCAGCTGCAGCTGTCTGATCTACTTTCTTAGTTCTAGTGAGGACGCAGGAAGCAGCATCTGGATCAGCTGTCTGATCTACTTTCTTAGTTCTAGTGAGGACGCAGGCAGCAGCATCTGGATCAGCTGTCTGATCTACTTTCTTAGTTCTAGTGAGGACGCAGGCAGCAGCATCTGGATCAGCTGCAGCTGTCTGATCTACTTTCTTAGTTCTAGTGAGGACGCAGGCAGCAGCATCTGGATCAGCTGCAGCTGTCTGATCTACTTTCTTAGTTCTAGTGAGGACGCAGGCAGCAGCATCTGGATCAGCTGCAGCTGTCTGATCTACTTTCTTAGTTCTAGTGAGGACGCAGGCAGCAGCATCTGGATCAGCTGCAGCTGTCTGATCTACTTTCTTAGTTCTAGTGAGGACGCAGGCAGCAGCATCTGGATCAGCTGTCTGATCTACTTTCTTAGTTCTAGTGAGGACGCAGGCAGCAGCATCTGGATCAGCTGTCTGATCTACTTTCTTAGTTCTAGTGAGGACGCAGGCAGCAGCATCTGGATCAGCTGCAGCTGTCTGATCTACTTTCTTAGTTCTAGTGAGGACGCAGGCAGCAGCATCTGGATCAGCTGTCTGATCTACTTTCTTAGTTCTAGTGAGGACGCAGGCAGCAGCATCTGGATCAGCTGCAGCTGTCTGATCTACTTTCTTAGTTCTAGTGAGGACGCAGGCAGCAGCATCTGGATCAGCTGTCTGATCTACTTTCTTAGTTCTAGTGAGGACGCAGGCAGCAGCATCTGGATCAGCTGCAGCTGTCTGATCTACTTTCTTAGTTCTAGTGAGGACGCAGGCAGCAGCATCTGGATCAGCTGCAGCTGTCTGATCTACTTTCTTAGTTCTAGTGAGGACGCAGGCAGCAGCATCTGGATCAGCTGTCTGATCTACTTTCTTAGTTCTAGTGAGGACGCAGGCAGCAGCATCTGGATCAGCTGTCTGATCTACTTTCTTAGTTCTAGTGAGGACGCAGGCAGCAGCATCTGGATCAGCTGCAGCTGTCTGATCTACTTTCTTAGTTCTAGTGAGGACGCAGGCAGCAGCATCTGGATCAGCTGCAGCTGTCTGATCTACTTTCTTAGTTCTAGTGAGGACGCAGGCAGCAGCATCTGGATCAGCTGTCTGATCTACTTTCTTAGTTCTAGTGAGGACGCAGGCAGCAGCATCTGGATCAGCTGTCTGATCTACTTTCTTAGTTCTAGTGAGGACGCAGGCAGCAGCATCTGGATCAGCTGCAGCTGTCTGATCTACTTTCTTAGTTCTAGTGAGGACGCAGGCAGCAGCATCTGGATCAGCTGTCTGATCTACTTTCTTAGTTCTAGTGAGGACGCAGGCAGCAGCATCTGGATCAGCTGCAGCTGTCTGATCTACTTTCTTAGTTCTAGTGAGGACGCAGGCAGCAGCATCTGGATCAGCTGCAGCTGTCTGATCTACTTTCTTAGTTCTAGTGAGGACGCAGGCAGCAGCATCTGGATCAGCTGTCTGATCTACTTTCTTAGTTCTAGTGAGGACGCAGGCAGCAGCATCTGGATCAGCTGCAGCTGTCTGATCTACTTTCTTAGTTCTAGTGAGGACGCAGGCAGCAGCATCTGGATCAGCTGCAGCTGTCTGATCTACTTTCTTAGTTCTAGTGAGGACGCAGGCAGCAGCATCTGGATCAGCTGCAGCTGTCTGATCTACTTTCTTAGTTCTAGTGAGGACGCAGGCAGCAGCATCTGGATCAGCTGCAGCTGTCTGATCTACTTTCTTAGTTCTAGTGAGGACGCAGGCAGCAGCATCTGGATCAGCTGCAGCTGTCTGATCTACTTTCTTAGTTCTAGTGAGGACGCAGGCAGCAGCATCTGGATCAGCTGTCTGATCTACTTTCTTAGTTCTAGTGAGGACGCAGGCAGCAGCATCTGGATCAGCTGCAGCTGTCTGATCTACTTTCTTAGTTCTAGTGAGGACGCAGGCAGCAGCATCTGGATCAGCTGCAGCTGTCTGATCTACTTTCTTAGTTCTAGTGAGGACGCAGGCAGCAGCATCTGGATCAGCTGTCTGATCTACTTTCTTAGTTCTAGTGAGGACGCAGGCAGCAGCATCTGGATCAGCTGCAGCTGTCTGATCTACTTTCTTAGTTCTAGTGAGGACGCAGGCAGCAGCATCTGGATCAGCTGTCTGATCTACTTTCTATAGTTCTAGTGTTGACACAGGCAGCAGCATGTGGATCAGCTGTCTGATCTACTTTCTTAGTTCTAGTGAGGACGCAGGCAGCAGCATCTGGATCAGCTGCAGCTGTCTGATCTACTTTCTATAGTTCTAGTGAGGACGCAGGCAGCAGCATCTGGATCAGCTGCAGCTGTCTGATCTACTTTCTTAGTTCTAGTGAGGACGCAGGCAGCAGCATCTGGATCAGCTGTCTGATCTACTTTCTTAGTTCTAGTGAGGACGCAGGCAGCAGCATCTGGATCAGCTGCAGCTGTCTGATCTACTTTCTTAGTTCTAGTGAGGACGCAGGCAGCAGCATCTGGATCAGCTGCAGCTGTCTGATCTACTTTCTTAGTTCTAGTGAGGACGCAGGCAGCAGCATCTGGATCAGCTGTCTGATCTACTTTCTTAGTTCTAGTGAGGACGCAGGCAGCAGCATCTGGATCAGCTGCAGCTGTCTGATCTACTTTCTTAGTTCTAGTGAGGACGCAGGCAGCAGCATCTGGATCAGCTGCAGCTGTCTGATCTACTTTCTTAGTTCTAGTGAGGACGCAGGCAGCAGCATCTGGATCAGCTGTCTGATCTACTTTCTTAGTTCTAGTGAGGACGCAGGCAGCAGCATCTGGATCAGCTGCAGCTGTCTGATCTACTTTCTTAGTTCTAGTGAGGACGCAGGCAGCAGCATCTGGATCAGCTGTCTGATCTACTTTCTATAGTTCTAGTGAGGACGCAGGCAGCAGCATCTGGATCAGCTGCAGCTGTCTGATCTACTTTCTATAGTTCTAGTGAGGACGCAGGCAGCAGCATCTGGATCAGCTGCAGCTGTCTGATCTACTTTCTATAGTTCTAGTGAGGACGCAGGCAGCAGCATCTGGATCAGCTGCAGCTGTCTGATCTACTTTCTATAGTTCTAGTGAGGACGCAGGCAGCAGCATCTGGATCAGCTGTCTGATCTACTTTCTATAGTTCTAGTGAGGACGCAGGCAGCAGCATCTGGATCAGCTGTCTGATCTACTTTCTATAGTTCTAGTGAGGACGCAGGCAGCAGCATCTGGATCAGCTGTCTGATCTACTTTCTATAGTTCTAGTGAGGACGCAGGCAGCAGCATCTGGATCAGCTGCAGCTGTCTGATCTACTTTCTATAGTTCTAGTGAGGACGCAGGCAGCAACATCTGGATCAGCTGCAGCTGTCTGATCTGCTTTCTTTAGTTCTAGTGAGGACGCAGGCAGCAGCATCTGGATCAGCTGTCTGATCTACTTTCTATAGTTCTAGTGAGGACGCAGGCAGCAGCATCTGGAACAGCTGTCTGATCTACTTTCTATAGTTCTAGTGTTGACACAGGCAGCAGCATCTGGATCAGCTGTCTGATCTACTTTCTATAGTTCTAGTGAGGACGCAGGCAGCAGCATCTGGATGAGCTGTCTGATCTACTTTCTATAGTTCTAGTGAGGACGCAGGCAGCAGCATCTGGATCAGCTGCAGCTGTCTGATCTACTTTCTATAGTTCTAGTGAGGACGCAGGCAGCAGCATCTGGATCAGCTGTCTGATCTACTTTCTATAGTTCTAGTGAGGACGCAGGCAGCAGCATCTGGATCAGCTGCAGCTGTCTGATCTACTTTCCATAGTTCTAGTGAGGACGCAGGCAGCAGCATCTGGATCAGCTGTCTGATCTACTTTCTATAGTTCTAGTGAGGACGCAGGCAGCAGCATCTGGATCAGCTGCAGCTGTCTGATCTACTTTCTATAGTTCTAGTGAGGACGCAGGCAGCAGCATCTGGATCAGCTGCAGCTGTCTGATCTACTTTCTATAGTTCTAGTGAGGACGCAGGCAGCAGCATCTGGATCAGCTGCAGCTGTCTGATCTACTTTCTATAGTTCTAGTGAGGACGCAGGCAGCAGCATCTGGATCAGCTGCAGCTGTCTGATCTACTTTCTTAGTTCTAGTGAGGACGCAGGCAGCAGCATCTGGATCAGCTGTCTGATCTACTTTCTATAGTTCTAGTGAGGACGCAGGCAGCAGCATCTGGATCAGCTGTCTGATCTACTTTCTATAGTTCTAGTGAGGACGCAGGCAGCAGCATCTGGATCAGCTGTCTGATCTACTTTCTATAGTTCTAGTGAGGACGCAGGCAGCAGCATCTGGATCAGCTGTCTGATCTACTTTCTATAGTTCTAGTGAGGACGCAGGCAGCAGCATCTGGATCAGCTGTCTGATCTACTTTCTATAGCTCTAGTGAGGACGCAGGCAGCAGCATCTGGAACAGCTGTCTGATCTACTTTCTATAGTTCTAGTGAGGACGCAGGCAGCAGCATCTGGATCAGCTGCAGCTGTCTGATCTACTTTCTATAGTTCTAGTGAGGACGCAGGCAGCAGCATCTGGATCAGCTGTCTGATCTACTTTCTATAGTTCTAGTGAGGACGCAGGCAGCAGCATCTGGATCAGCTGTCTGATCTACTTTCTATAGTTCTAGTGAGGACGCAGGCAGCAGCATCTGGATCAGCTGCAGCTGTCTGATCTACTTTCTATAGTTCTAGTGAGGACGCAGGCAGCAGCATCTGGATCAGCTGTCTGATCTACTTTCTATAGTTCTAGTGAGGACGCAGGCAGCAGCATCTGGATCAGCTGCAGCTGTCTGATCTACTTTCTTAGTTCTAGTGAGGACGCAGGCAGCAGCATCTGGATCAGCTGTCTGATCTACTTTCTATAGTTCTAGTGAGGACGCAGGCAGCAGCATCTGGATCAGCTGCAGCTGTCTGATCTACTTTCTATAGTTCTAGTGAGGACGCAGGCAGCAGCATCTGGATCAGCTGCAGCTGTCTGATCTACTTTCTATAGTTCTAGTGAGGACGCAGGCAGCAGCATCTGGATCAGCTGTCTGATCTACTTTCTATAGTTCTAGTGAGGACGCAGGCAGCAGCATCTGGATCAGCTGCAGCTGTCTGATCTACTTTCTATAGTTCTAGTGAGGACGCAGGCAGCAGCATCTGGATCAGCTGTCTGATCTACTTTCTTAGTTCTAGTGAGGACGCAGGCAGCAGCATCTGGATCAGCTGTCTGATCTACTTTCTATAGTTCTAGTGAGGACGCAGGCAGCAGCATCTGGATCAGCTGTCTGATCTACTTTCTATAGTTCTAGTGAGGACGCAGGCAGCAGCATCTGGATCAGCTGTCTGATCTACTTTCTATAGTTCTAGTGTTGACACAGGCAGCAGCATGTGGATCAGCTGTCTGATCTACTTTCTATAGTTCTAGTGAGGACGCAGGCAGCAGCATCTGGATCAGCTGCAGCTGTCTGATCTACTTTCTATAGTTCTAGTGAGGACGCAGGCAGCAGCATCTGGATCAGCTGCAGCTGTCTGATCTACTTTCTTAGTTCTAGTGAGGACGCAGGCAGCAGCATCTGGATCAGCTGTCTGATCTACTTTCTATAGTTCTAGTGAGGACGCAGGCAGCAGCATCTGGATCAGCTGCAGCTGTCTGATCTACTTTCTATAGTTCTAGTGAGGACGCAGGCAGCAGCATCTGGATCAGCTGCAGCTGTCTGATCTACTTTCTTAGTTCTAGTGAGGACGCAGGCAGCAGCATCTGGATCAGCTGTCTGATCTACTTTCTATAGTTCTAGTGAGGACGCAGGCAGCAGCATCTGGATCAGCTGCAGCTGTCTGATCTACTTTCTATAGTTCTAGTGAGGACGCAGGCAGCAGCATCTGGATCAGCTGCAGCTGTCTGATCTACTTTCTATAGTTCTAGTGAGGACGCAGGCAGCAGCATCTGGATCAGCTGTCTGATCTACTTTCTATAGTTCTAGTGAGGACGCAGGCAGCAGCATCTGGATCAGCTGCAGCTGTCTGATCTACTTTCTTAGTTCTAGTGAGGACGCAGGCAGCAGCATCTGGATCAGCTGTCTGATCTACTTTCTATAGTTCTAGTGAGGACGCAGGCAGCAGCATCTGGATCAGCTGCAGCTGTCTGATCTACTTTCTATAGTTCTAGTGAGGACGCAGGCAGCAGCATCTGGATCAGCTGCAGCTGTCTGATCTACTTTCTATAGTTCTAGTGAGGACGCAGGCAGCAGCATCTGGATCAGCTGCAGCTGTCTGATCTACTTTCTATAGTTCTAGTGAGGACGCAGGCAGCAGCATCTGGATCAGCTGTCTGATCTACTTTCTATAGTTCTAGTGAGGACGCAGGCAGCAGCATCTGGATCAGCTGTCTGATCTACTTTCTATAGTTCTAGTGAGGACGCAGGCAGCAGCATCTGGATCAGCTGTCTGATCTACTTTCTATAGTTCTAGTGAGGACGCAGGCAGCAGCATCTGGATCAGCTGCAGCTGTCTGATCTACTTTCTATAGTTCTAGTGAGGACGCAGGCAGCAGCATCTGGATCAGCTGTCTGATCTACTTTCTTTAGTTCTAGTGAGGACGCAGGCAGCAGCATCTGGATCAGCTGTCTGATCTACTTTCTATAGTTCTAGTGAGGACGCAGGCAGCAGCATCTGGAACAGCTGTCTGATCTACTTTCTATAGTTCTAGTGAGGACGCAGGCAGCAGCATCTGGATCAGCTGTCTGATCTACTTTCTATAGTTCTAGTGAGGACGCAGGCAACAGCATCTGGATGAGCTGTCTGATCTACTTTCTATAGTTCTAGTGAGGACGCAGGCAGCAGCATCTGGATCAGCTGCAGCTGTCTGATCTACTTTCTATAGTTCTAGTGAGGACGCAGGCAGCAGCATCTGGATCAGCTGTCTGATCTACTTTCTATAGTTCTAGTGAGGACGCAGGCAGCAGCATCTGGATCAGCTGCAGCTGTCTGATCTACTTTCTTAGTTCTAGTGAGGACGCAGGCAGCAGCATCTGGATCAGCTGCAGCTGTCTGATCTACTTTCTATAGTTCTAGTGAGGACGCAGGCAGCAGCATCTGGATCAGCTGCAGCTGTCTGATCTACTTTCTATAGTTCTAGTGAGGACGCAGGCAGCAGCATCTGGATCAGCTGCAGCTGTCTGATCTACTTTCTATAGTTCTAGTGAGGACGCAGGCAGCAGCATCTGGATCAGCTGCAGCTGTCTGATCTACTTTCTATAGTTCTAGTGAGGACGCAGGCAGCAGCATCTGGATCAGCTGCAGCTGTCTGATCTACTTTCTATAGTTCTAGTGAGGACGCAGGCAGCAGCATCTGGATCAGCTGTCTGATCTACTTTCTATAGTTCTAGTGAGGACGCAGGCAGCAGCATCTGGATCAGCTGTCTGATCTACTTTCTATAGTTCTAGTGAGGACGCAGGCAGCAGCATCTGGATCAGCTGTCTGATCTACTTTCTATAGTTCTAGTGAGGACGCAGGCAGCAGCATCTGGATCAGCTGTCTGATCTACTTTCTTAGTTCTAGTGAGGACGCAGGCAGCAGCATCTGGATCAGCTGTCTGATCTACTTTCTATAGTTCTAGTGAGGACGCAGGCAGCAGCATCTGGAACAGCTGTCTGATCTACTTTCTATAGTTCTAGTGAGGACGCAGGCAGCAGCATCTGGATCAGCTGCAGCTGTCTGATCTACTTTCTATAGTTCTAGTGAGGACGCAGGCAGCAGCATCTGGATCAGCTGTCTGATCTACTTTCTATAGTTCTAGTGAGGACGCAGGCAGCAGCATCTGGATCAGCTGTCTGATCTACTTTCTATAGTTCTAGTGAGGACGCAGGCAGCAGCATCTGGATCAGCTGTCTGATCTACTTTCTATAGTTCTAGTGAGGACGCAGGCAGCAGCATCTGGATCAGCTGTCTGATCTACTTTCTATAGTTCTAGTGAGGACGCAGGCAGCAGCATCTGGATCAGCTGCAGCTGTCTGATCTACTTTCTATAGTTCTAGTGAGGACGCAGGCAGCAGCATCTGGATCAGCTGTCTGATCTACTTTCTATAGTTCTAGTGAGGACGCAGGTAGCAGCATCTGGATCAGCTGTCTGATCTACTTTCTATAGTTCTAGTGAGGACGCAGGATGCAGCATCTGGATCAGCTGCAGCTGTCTGATCTACTTTCTATAGTTCTAGTGAGGACGCAGGCAGCAGCATCTGGATCAGCTGTCTGATCTACTTTCTATAGTTCTAGTGAGGACGCAGGCAGCAGCATCTGGATCAGCTGCAGCTGTCTGATCTACTTTCTATAGTTCTAGTGAGGACGCAGGCAGCAGCATCTGGATCAGCTGTCTGATCTACTTTCTATAGTTCTAGTGAGGACGCAGGCAGCAGCATCTGGATCAGCTGTCTGATCTACTTTCTATAGTTCTAGTGAGGACGCAGGCAGCAGCATCTGGATCAGCTGTCTGATCTACTTTCTATAGTTCTAGTGAGGACGCAGGCAGCAGCATCTGGATCAGCTGTCTGATCTACTTTCTATAGTTCTAGTGAGGACGCAGGCAGCAGCATCTGGATCAGCTGTCTGATCTACTTTCTATAGTTCTAGTGAGGACGCAGGCAGCAGCATCTGGATCAGCTGTCTGATCTACTTTCTATAGTTCTAGTGAGGACGCAGGCAGCAGCATCTGGATCAGCTGCAGCTGTCTGATCTACTTTCTATAGTTCTAGTGAGGACGCAGGCAGCAGCATCTGGATCAGCTGCAGCTGTCTGATCTACTTTCTATAGTTCTAGTGAGGACGCAGGCAGCAGCATCTGGATCAGCTGTCTGATCTACTTTCTATAGTTCTAGTGAGGACGCAGGCAGCAGCATCTGGATCAGCTGTCTGATCTACTTTCTATAGTTCTAGTGAGGACGCAGGCAGCAGCATCTGGATCAGCTGTCTGATCTACTTTCTATAGTTCTAGTGAGGACGCAGGCAGCAGCATCTGGATCAGCTGTCTGATCTACTTTCTATAGTTCTAGTGAGGACGCAGGCAGCAGCATCAGGATCAGCTGTCTGATCTACTTTCTATAGTTCTAGTGAGGACGCAGGCAGCAGCATCTGGATCAGCTGTCTGATCTACTTTCTATAGTTCTAGTGAGGACGCAGGCAGCAGCATCTGGATCAGCTGTCTGATCTACTTTCTATAGTTCTAGTGAGGACGCAGGCAGCAGCATCTGGATCAGCTGTCTGATCTACTTTCTATAGTTCTAGTGAGGACGCAGGCAGCAGCATCTGGATCAGCTGTCTGATCTACTTTCTATAGTTCTAGTGAGGACGCAGGCAGCAGCATCTGGATCAGCTGTCTGATCTACTTTCTATAGTTCTTGTGAGGACGCAGGCAGCAGCATCAGGATCAGCTGTCTGATCTACTTTCTATAGTTCTAGTGAGGACGCAGGCAGCAGCATCTGGATCAGCTGTCTGATCTACTTTCTATAGTTCTAGTGAGGACGCAGGCAGCAGCATCAGGATCAGCTGTCTGATCTACTTTCTATAGTTCTAGTGAGGACGCAGGCAGCAGCATCTGGATCAGCTGTCTGATCTACTTTCTATAGTTCTAGTGAGGACGCAGGCAGCAGCATCAGGATCAGCTGTCTGATCTCCTTTCTATAGTTCTAGTAAGGACGCAGGCAGCAGCATCTGGATGAGCTGTCTGATCTACTTTCTATAGTTCTAGTGAGGACGCAGGCAGCAGCATCTGGATCAGCTGTCTGATCTACTTTCTATAGTTCTAGTGAGGACGCAGGCAGCAGCATCTGGATCAGCTGTCTGATCTACTTTCTATAGTTCTAGTGAGGACGCAGGCAGCAGCATCTGGATCAGCTGTCTGATCTACTTTCTATAGTTCTAGTGAGGACGCAGGCAGCAGCACCTGGATCAGCTGTCTGATCTACTTTCTATAGTTCTAGTGAGGACGCAGGCAGCAGCATCTGGATCAGCTGTCTGATCTACTTTCTATAGTTCTAGTGAGGACGCAGGCAGCAGCCTCTGGATCAGCTGTCTGATCTACTTTCTATAGTTCTAGTGAGGACGCAGGCAGCAGCATCTGGATCAGCTGTCTGATCTACTTTCTATAGTTCTAGTGAGGACGCAGGCAGCAGCATCTGGATCAGCTGTCTGATCTACTTTCTATAGTTCTAGTGAGGACGCAGGCAGCAGCATCTGGATCAGCTGTCTGATCTACTTTCTATAGTTCTAGTGAGGACGCAGGCAGCAGCATCTGGATCAGCTGTCTGATCTACTTTCTATAGTTCTAGTGAGGACGCAGGCAGCAGCATCTGGATCAGCTGTCTGATCTACTTTCTATAGTTCTAGTGAGGACGCAGGCAGCAGCATCTGGATCAGCTGTCTGATCTACTTTCTATAGTTCTAGTGAGGACGCAGGCAGCAGCATCTGGATCAGCTGTCTGATCTACTTTCTATAGTTCTAGTGAGGACGCAGGCAGCAGCATCTGGATCAGCTGTCTGATCTACTTTCTATAGTTCTAGTGAGGACGCAGGCAGCAGCATCTGGATCAGCTGTCTGATCTACTTTCTATAGTTCTAGTGAGGACGCAGGCAGCAGCATCTGGATCAGCTGTCTGATCTACTTTCTATAGTTCTAGTGAGGACGCAGGCAGCAGCATCTGGATCAGCTGTCTGATCTACTTTCTATAGTTCTAGTGAGGACGCAGGCAGCAGCATCTGGATCAGCTGTCTGATCTACTTTCTATAGTTCTAGTGAGGACGCAGGCAGCAGCATCTGGATCAGCTGTCTGATCTACTTTCTATAGTTCTAGTGAGGACGCAGGCAGCAGCATCTGGATCAGCTGTCTGATCTACTTTCTATAGTTCTAGTGAGGACGCAGGCAGCAGCATCTGGATCAGCTGTCTGATCTACTTTCTATAGTTCTAGTGAGGACGCAGGCAGCAGCATCTGGATCAGCTGTCTGATCTACTTTCTATAGTTCTAGTGAGGACGCAGGCAGCAGCGTCTGGATCAGCTGTCTGATCTACTTTCTATAGTTCTAGTGAGGACGCAGGCAGCAGCATCTGGATCAGCTGTCTGATCTACTTTCTATAGTTCTAGTGAGGACGCAGGCAGCAGCATCTGGATCAGCTGTCTGATCTACTTTCTATAGTTCTAGTGAGGACGCAGGCAGCAGCATCTGGATCAGCTGTCTGATCTACTTTCTATAGTTCTAGTGAGGATGCAGGCAGCAGCATCTGGATCAGCTGCAGCTGTCTGATCTACTTTCTATAGTTCTAGTAAGGACGCAGGCAGCAGCATCTGGATCAGCTGTCTGATCTACTTTCTATAGTTCTAGTGAGGATGCAGGCAGCAGCATCTGGATCAGCTGTCTGATCTACTTTCTATAGTTCTAGTGAGGACGCAGGCAGCAGCATCTGGATCAGCTGTCTGATCTACTTTCTATAGTTCTAGTGAGGACGCAGGCAGCAGCATCTGGATCAGCTGCAGCTGTCTGATCTACTTTCTATAGTTCTAGTGAGGACGCAGGCAGCAGCATCTGGATCAGCTGTCTGATCTACTTTCTATAGTTCTAGTGAGGACGCAGGCAGCAGCATCTGGATCAGCTGCAGCTGTCTGAATATAAAAAAAATATAAAAAAGGGTTTCCAGACCTTTAAAAATTTCTGTTCAGAACCATGTAGGGAATATCTAAATTTTTTTAAGTTTGAGGTTCAATAAGACCTCTCTAATCCAGTGAGACAGTGACGGTGGTGCAGAGTCTTTCCACTTTAAAAGGATAAGACGACACACCAGTAGAGTAGAAAAAGCTATCACCTTGTGACCTCCGACTGGGAGTCGAGTCCCCCCCGGGAGTACTCCCTCAGAAGTTACCCCAAATAGTGCAATAAGAGGATTAAGGGGAATCTCGACACCCAGAACAGTAGATAATGCCTAAAATACGCCTTTCCAGAATCCCTCCAAACTGGAGCAAGTCCAAAACATATGAAGCAGAGTGGCCTCACCTCTCTTACACCGGTCACATGTAGCATCCGTTTGTGGATACATTTTTGCCAGTTTAGATTTTGATATGTGTACTCTGTGAACAACTTTAAACGGGATTAGCGAGTGGCGCGCACACGTGGACGAGGAGTTGACACGTTTTAATATATTGGCCCATAAATTATCATCAATAGGTGTCTGGAAGGCCATGGCCCAAGACTTCTGTATTTTAGAGTCACATGAGGACACACAATCTAATTGCTTAGCTATAAAGGAAATTGCCCCTTTCTTCTTAATTCCAAAGTTAAAAATATGATCCAGTATACCTATTGTAGGTTTGTGCGGAAACTCTGAAATTGTCTCCTTCACGTAGTGTCTGACCTGTAAGTATCTAAAAAAGCCAGACGCAGGCAGTGAGAATTTCTTATAAAGCTGTGCAAAAGAAGCAAAAACCCCCTCTATATAGAGATCATCTACTGTATAGTTTTAATGCCTTTGTTATGCTAGGCTGTAAAAGTTTTGTCATGCATTGATGGCTGAAAGAGATGATTTTGTGATATCTGACTAAGTAATCCACTTTGCTGCAGTTTATAGTACGAATATTTTGCAAGATTGTATAACTGTAGAGTCAGCATTTTTATCATCAGGTAGAGTGGCTGGCATGGGTGAGGCCAAAAATGCAGACAGATTAACAGGATTACAAAAATGACGTTCCATAGTCACCCACAAAGGGCAGTCCTCCTCAGGTCTAAATGCACCCAAAACATCATGGAATGTAAATTTGCAGCCCAATAGTACAGTTTAAAATTTGCCAAAGCTAGGCCTCCATTTTGTTTATTCTTTTGAAGAAAGTCCTTACGAAGGTGAGGGTTCTTGCCATTCCAGATAAACCATGACAAGGCTGCATATAGCTTTTTTTAAGTAACTCCCAGGTATAAATAAGGGTAAACATTGAAACAAATACAAGTACTTTGGAAGTACAATCATATTGATTGAATTGATCCTGCCAATGAGTGAAATAGGGAGAGCAGACCGAGATGAAAAGTCTTGATTGGTGTCATTAAGAAGCTTTCGAAATTTATGTTCGAATAGATTTGAGAATTTTTTTGTAATCACAACACCAAGATAGGTGAAATTATCATGGGTGATTTTGAATGGGACTTGGATTGACTCCATTGCCGAGGCAGCTAAATTTAGAGGCATTAGTTCACTTTTTTGTAAATTTAATTTATAACCTGAGACCTCCCCAAAACGTTGAACAATGTTGATGATATGAGGGATTGCGGACTCAGCATGTGATACATATAAGAGGAGGTCCTCCGCATAAAATGACAGTTTGTGTACCGTATTTCCCCTAAGAATACCTGTGATATTGGGATTAGCCCTTATGCCCACAGCAAGCTAGCCTGACGTAGTCCTACTCAATTCTAGTCAGAATATGAGTCTGATACGGCTCCATAGAGCTGTGATTACGGGGCGTGTTTCGAACGAACCAGAAAAAAAAATGCCTCTGCACTCAATTGGATAGACCTACAACCAATAAGAGCAACGGAGTGCCTGACGTATGTTAAGCGAGGCATAGTTGTTGTCAACAAAAATCAAAGCGTGCAGTTGCACACCTAGAATAAGAAGATGAGCCTTGATCGCGTTTCTCTGTTCCTCTTTTAAAATTAATTTGCTGTCGATATCTTCTAGAACAGACCTAATAGCAGAATCTACTCAGCTAAACTCTCCACCGGCAGCCATTAATTCATAGCTAAACACTATAAAATTATTACAAAAAGAAAGTAAGAAGGGCATTAAATAAATTAAAGAAAAAACTTGTAAAAATGGAGGAACTAACCTAAAATTAAATTACAAAAACAAAATTCAAATTGAGAAAAGTATGTTGATGAGAAAAGCAAAGATGTGTTGATGAGTAAAGCATGTGGTGAGAGGGAAAGGTGACTCAAAGTGACTGAAGGATGAAGTGGGGCGACTGATGAGACGACATTCCCTTCCTGAAAAAGGCTTCTTCTTTCATATGGTAAAGATGAACAACCTTCAGGGTGTCTGCCTATTGAAATTGTCTCTTCTGCTGAGGATCACGTTGCATAATTATGTTACAAAATACTTCCAAACCGAGCAAAATTGCACATTTGTTATTTGTTAACAGGTTAAAGTCTACAGATTGGTTGGAATCTCAGTTGTGTGCTGAGAGCGGGTCATTCCACACTCCAAAAACAGGCTTCTTTCCGCTCTTATCACATTCTGGCCTGAGCTTCCGCTGTTCTCCCTTCAATTTACACACAAGTTAAACTGTAATCTGAGCAAATATCACCATTCACCAAAATGCACCCTCACGCTCCAGCTTCATTTAAATAGCTTTTAGCTTTCTTAAACCTGCTGCTTTTTGATAGAAGACATTTCTGCCACTGTAGTTCATTTTCTGTGTTCATTCAAAAGAAATAAGCTGGAAGATGAATTCCCATTGATCCATCAATACCAAAGCAATAAGCCACATTTTTAATGAACCATCATTAATGAAATCCTACAGACAGACGGACAGGAAGAGTATCTTCTGTCTGCATTACATTTTCTTACAGGTTGATGGACAAAATCTCAACAATGCTGCCACAAACTATTTGTTTGCTTCTCCTTTCTTAGCTGCTGATTAGCCTTTTTATTTAAGTCGATGAGGCTGTTTGGTTTCTTCCTGATGAACAACCAGAGAATCAGAAAAAAAATCACTTTTCTTATATCACATTAATTTCTTTTAACTACCTGCTTTTGAGGCTTAATAATACTAAGATTGATTGTCCAGTTCTGAGGTCAGATTTTATCTGTGCAATATTATCTATCTTCTAATAACTGATGGTTATTCTGATATTTATTTTAAAAATGAGGCTGTGGAATGTTTCAATTTCTCCAACAGCTTCATCCAGATGTCTCTAATATGTCTGCATGATTCTTGTCACTAGATGGCAGTCTTGAATCTAAAGTTATGTTCTTAAGGAATATGAGTAAACATGATGCAACGATAGACATTACATGGGCCTCTGAATAGATGTCACAACAGATTCACAAAAACTGAGACAAAGTTTGGTTTCCTTTGATTTTAGCCTACTGGACTTGCCATAATATAATCTGAATCTATTGAAGTTATTTGCAAATTATGCTTCTCCTCTTCTTCCTAAAGAAGTGTTTCAATTATGGACAACTTCTCTCATATTTACTTTGGCTGTTATGAGTTATTCTAGGCATTTACAAAACTATTCTAAATACTTCGTTAATTACAGTTTCTCACCTGAATAATTTATTGTGTCCAGCTATTGACAACCTAATTCACACTATACTTCATCTGTTTTAAGTCTTCATAAATATTGTCCCCCTAAAATTAAATCTAAATCTATACTTTATTGATTGCACAGTCAAATAAATTCCTACATCTTTTTATCAAATGCATTATTATATGGGATTTCACACAAAAATCAGTAGCACAATGATTGTGAAAATACTGAGAGATAGTTTCCTTAAATTTCATTTATGATTCTGGTTGATAAATGTCATTTTTATAAAACTGGTTAAAACTGGTAGTGATTATCAAAGCCTTTTAAATTGGGTGATATTTTTATGGTAGGTGAAGTTTTCATTTGGCAACTAAAACAAGAGGTTATAATAGTTTAAGTTTTATATATATATATATATATATATATATATATATATATATATATATATAAAACTTAAAATATATACATATATATATATATATATATATATATATATATATATATATGTATAAAAACTTTCATGCACCCTCCAGAATCCTGCTGAGGGTGTAGAGCTGATCCAGTGTTCTACGGCCAGGACGAAAACCACACTGCTCCTCCTGAATCCATCTTCAACTATCCGACGGACCCTCCTTTCGATGCTACGGAAGTCTGCCGGCTTCCGTAGCATCGTGAACGCGCATGTGCGCGCTTTCAGGAAATCCTATACACTACTGTTTATGCTCTAAAAACATTCTAAATGACTTCGTTTCGAGTAAATTCTGGATGCTACCCACTCAGGACACTTGGAATACATTGGACGAGCAGTATGGAGGAATATTGACACGTTTTTGTGGACTTTTATGGACCTTTCTGCCTCGGGCGCCATAGACCTCCATTATTTGAATGTCAGCAGACAGCAAGAAGCCTCCCAGATCTCCAGATGCATTTGAGATATCAAAAAAGTACTCCAGGGTGTTGTTCAGCATGGGGGTGAGTAGAAAATGAAGGCTAATCATGTTTTGGGTGTACTATTCCTTTAAGGCATGTTCCCACAGTAAAAGCATAACTTTGGATCGCATTCACCTGCAGAGATCCCGGTCTCTGGGTGGATGGTCACTGCTTGTTAGCGCTCTGATGCCGAAAGGAAAAAGAGTTTCTGCACTCTTAAGACAGATGTATAAAAAACACAACATAATGAGTTCAATTTGAACACATGCCAAATCAGCTCAGGGGCAACACATTTATGACACAATATGTCTATCATTTTAACACAATTACTGCGTCAAATCAAAACAAACATCTCTCAAAGTGTGTTAATTTGGCTCATGTATGTATAAAATATGTTGTCATAGATAAGGTCAAATAAAAATGCTGTCATGATTCTGCCCTTTGTGTATTTTTGGTTCTGTTCAAGTTTTTCTTTCTGAGTTTTTATTTACACTTTGTTTTCCATGTAATTGGTTTGATTTCCATTTGTGTCATTCTAGTTGTTTTCAGGTTGTATTTGAGTTCTTATTCATTTCTTGTTTGCTCTCTCCTTTGTGCCAGTCTCCTTTTCCCTAGCTACCTTCTAGATCAGGGGTCTTCAACATTTTCCATGCCAGGGACCCCAAACTGATGGCGAGATAGAGTGGACACCCCCTGATTATATATATTGTATGAAATAGTGTTCTATCAAACTGGTTCTATAGTCACTCTTTTACAGATGGAGTAGTGTAACTAAAGTAATCACTGCCTGGGATTATTAAAATATTTCTGATTCCTGGTTGATGGGACAGGTGTTGTGAATGAAATGGTGTCCAGCTTGAAAGAGCTCCTGTGTGTCGCTGAATGTGAGCATTGATGACTGAAAGACATCTTCTGCCTCCATTTATCTGTTTACTACTGTGTGTTGAATTCCTGTTAATGTGGATTTAAAGACATTTCAATTAGTGGAAAAAATGCAGGGGGGAATATAAAAAAAATCTAATCAACCAAAACACTTGCGACCCCCATGCAGTACCTCTGTGGACCCCCTAGGGGTCGTAGAAGGGTCGTTGAAGACCTCTGTTCTAGATCCTTCTGTCCACACCTGCTCCCAATCAGTTAATTAGTCCATTCTTTGTTTTGTTTTGCAGGTATACTGCTCCGCAGTTAGTGGTTGCTGGATTATCGTCATTCTTTCATTACCTCATTCCTTTGGCTTATTTCACCCCAAGTGTCTCCTAGTTTGTGTTTCCTGAGTTTCTTATCGATCTGTTCTGGATTCTGGCTTTTGTATTTTTATTTCATCAAATAGTATCCAATTATCCTGACAGTGCATTTCCACTTGAGGATATCAGAAATACTTTTACTACACTTAAGTATTTTACAGTAATAATGCTGTAGCTGCTCAAATATAAAACATTTTAAAATAAGTAAAATCACATGGTCAAGTAAACAAACCATCAATTCTTTCTACACTTTTAACACCAACGTGTTTAAAAATCTCTTTAAAACTAAAGTATGTTTTGTAACAGTCAGTATTAGAACATGGCGATACAACAAAAAAATATATATTAAAAATGAATCTCTTCCAACAGCCAGTGAGGGACGGAGCGACCGAACCCGACCCGGTGACGGTAGCCACGGCCCTGTGCTGCCCAGTAAGGCAGGCGGGGAGAAGTACGGGGCCACGGCTACCGTCACCAGGTCGGGTTCGGTCACCAGATTTGAAGGCCGATTACGTCATAGCGCGGCGCCGAGGTCTGGTCGGATTCCAAGAGTCCTCGTTATGCGGCCTTAAAATGCGTCCTTCTTTTTGCCCGATTTGAAGGACGGGTCTGATGTATCCTCTGTAGCCTTGGATATCCCAGGATTCATTGCGAGACCAAGCAAGCTCAGAGGAAAAAGGTAGTTGGTATCGAACAGTGGAGAAAATTGGAAGTTCAGTTAAATATAATCTAAGGATGTGAATGGTTCCGTCTGAAATGAATGAAAATAGCTGATTTAATGGTTATTCAGTCAGATATGTGGCGGTAATGTTTGATTTATCTAAAGGTTTTTATCTGTTACTGTGTAAATGGGTTTGGCTGGAATTTAAGGACAGATTCTAATATATCTGCAGCGTGGGGACTATAAATCTGATAGGAGTTTTTATTGCTGTTTTGCACAATATGCTTAACTAAGTACTTTTTTGTTGTTGAATAAAAGAGATATATTTTTATACACACATTGTTTAGATTTACTTATATCTTTCTACCACTTTTATAGAATAGAATAGAAAATCCTTTATTGTGCCGCAATGGGCAAATTTACAGCAGCAAAAAGATTATTGAAAATGGTCACACAAATGTGGACCTTAGAAAAATGTATTGGAATAACATAATAGGAAAGAGTTAAAATATAAACAATAAAATACTGATAAGTGTTTTAACAATATTAAACTGGGGAATAAATAACCAATATGCAGCTATGGACATTTTTACAGTGATGGATATTTGAAAATATCAGCAACATCAGAGATGTGCAGAATGACAGCAGCAGGTTATTTAACTGACTAAGGTTTCTATCATTACATTTGATTTGATTTGTTCCTGCTACCGGTGGTTGGAACCTTTATTCCACTCTGGATTCTCATGAGTCTTTGTTCACTTTATAATAATAAAAAAAAATTAATAAAAAAAATTAAAAGAAACAGTTTTTTTTTGGAAACAGTTTTTTCAGTATTCATTCTTTTCCTACTTTGTGTATCAACTATTACAGTTGATAAGCGAAAGATTGCACGACGGTGAAAGCCGCCAAAGGCTGGACATGTTTGAATCTACAGCCAAAACTCTTTTAGTCTCCTTATTTTTATGGACTTGGAAGAATCCAGTCCAGGTAGACTTGGAAGATGCAGCCATAAATTCAAACAATGCCCTGGTCAGACCCTGTATTTCAGTGAACGCATGGAGTCAGAGTAAACAAAATGCACACCAAGGAGAAGGCCAGTGGCTGGAAGTTGGAGGGGATCTTGCTGGGAGTTGCAGGGGAGGGGGGGCTGCTTTTCGGCTAGCATTTGACTGGGAAGGGCCATTTTGAATGGCCGCTACTGTAGAAACACAAGTGCTTGCAGGATGGAAGTAAATGGGATGCAAATAGTCCAACTTTTAGACCTTCTGAGACCATTAGCATAATTTAATCTACAGAACTGAGGAACTGAGGAACATTCCAACTTCCTGTGCCAGATATTTGAAAGTCACTATTTCTTTTTTACAAAAACGATTTATTTAACAAACTAGTTAAATATTTAGTTAGCTCACTGCTTGCTAAATATTTGGTGCAAGCTACATACTTAGCTAGCCAAATATTAAGGTTGGTAAAAACATATTTAGTTTGGAGTTAAATATTTATTTTACAAACTAGAAAATAAGTTTGGAAAATATTTAGTTAAAATAATAAATATTTTGTTTGTAAATAATTTAAAGCTTGCTAACAATTTTTTTATTGTCAATCTAAATATTTGGTTTGGAATTCAGATTTTTATAAATGAATGAATGAAATAAAAAAAAGACTAGGTAAAAATAACCCCCTCATTTTACTCTTAAAACTCGCTAAATAACCATAAATATTGCTCCTAATTTTTGACTGCTTAACTTTACAATCGGCGCCCCAAAAACATTATTCCTTGATTAATTTAGAGAACATCCCAGGGAAAAGGAGCATCAATACTCTTAAAGTTCTCTTTTATTTTCCTTTTACTTCTTTGTTGTCTCAGAAGTTCAAATTCCAAAAACGTGACCAAGAATATTACATGCAGTTTACATTTGACACCTAATGAAGCCACGCTTGACTCCATGAGTCTGAGATAATGACCTTTACTTTGTGGTACCAGTGAGCAGCTAGGCTGCCTCCTGGGACCAGCGTCCAGCTCATGGACCCAAAATGGCCGGCAGTTGTTCTAACGCAGAATTCAAACTCCCTCCTCCATAACCGCACCACCACCCCTTCATTTTCTATCATGTTAGTCAATATTTGCACCATCAGCTAAACATTGTGACCAAATTATAGAAACAAAGACACAAACTCTAAAGAGGAAACAGTTTATTTTTTCAGTGAAACCACAAAATGGACTTTAGGATGTGCACAGCACATAAGTACATTTAAAGACCTGTATAAAACTACAGGACAACTTCACCAAATCAAAAGTTACAAAATAGTTATAAGACCACTTAGGTTTAAGAATAAGCTGTCGTCACTTTCTCTGAATGGAGGTCTCCAGGCAATGCCACACAGAGGGCTATGATATAAGCATTTTACAGATGTTCACAGATGTGGAAAACTTAAACAGAGTATTAGGGCCAGGCTAGAGATTTTTTATTTATTTTTCTTTGTTGAGTTTTATGAAAACTCTTACAAGAAGCGCTGTCTTCCCTAAAATGATGAATGTTGAGCGTCTTTGGAAGTTATACTTTTTTTTTTTGCATTAAATTATCAGTATTAAAACAGTATTAAAAAATTCTGCAAACGACTGAGCTGGAAGCTTTCTGAAAACAGGTTGTGATACCATGACTTCATTCTCCTAATTTTATGACTTTATTCTCGTATTTAAAAAAGAAAAATCCCTAGCTTGGCCCTAATACTTAAGTTTAAAAGAGAAATTCAGACATTTTACAAACATTTACTGAGCAATTTATTTACAGAAAATGTAAACTTGTGAGGACAAATAAAAACTGTAAATACGTTTTTTTCCTTTTAGCTCAGTCATTAAACCATGTAGATTTATCAGCAGGCAGGACATTCGGATGACAGCGGTTCTCAGAGACCTGAGAGTCGTGGATGGAGGATCCTAATGTCAAAGTCTGATAAATCAACGTCTCTTCTTTTCTTAATTTGACTAGTTTAATAATGCTAAAATTTAATTGGACCTAAGAGGAAGCTTTGCACGTTTAACTCCATATTTAATTGTTCAACTTTTCTGTAATTTTCTGTGAGATTTCTGCTGCAGGATCAGGCCAGATTTTCTTCATTTCTATTATAAATCAGGTTTTCTATGGATAAATTATTTGAAGACTAAATAATAGCAGCAAACTGGCTTCTCATGACCTCCATGCTTTAGTTCTGGAGCGATTCAAATCACCAGTCGGTGTTTGTGCTGCTGAAACCCCAATGATTTTAAAAACAACCCCATAATTCTGCATTCCTCTTATTGATGTATCTTTTAAAATAAAAAAGGTTCTCTTTTATTTATCTAATCTACAGCAGTTAAATTTTATATACTGCTCTGTTTACTTGCTCTAAAAACATTCTAAATGACTTCGTTTCGAGTAAATTCTGGATGCTACCCACTCAGGACACTTGGAATACATTGGACGAACAGTATGGAGGAATATTGACACGTTTTTTGTGGACTTTTATGGACCTTTCTGCCTCGGGCGCCATAGACCTCCATTATTTGAATGTCAGCAGACAGCAAGAAGCCTCCCAGATCTCCAGATGCATTTGAGATATCAAAAAAGTACTCCAGAGTGTTGTTCAGCATGGGGGTGAGTAGAAACTGAAGGCTAATCATGTTTTGGGTGTACTATTCCTTTAACGTCACATTGGAAAACCTCAGCTCAGGTCTGACTCTGACAGCTGGAAACAGGCAGCACCTTTCTACTTATTCTACTTCTTATCGCTTTGCAATGATGGGCTTCAATGGGTAAATATCACCACTTTCACATTTTAATAACAGAAAGCACCAATAATATTCAAATTTGAAATGTAACAAGCGCAGATAACCCAGAGGAAGATCAGTGTGAGGGTGAATACAGAGAGTAAAGACAACCGTAATCCTCTATTCTATAACCATAGCTCTACCATGTTTACGTCCCCATGAGTCATTCAGATTCAGTATGCATCTAATTACCAGATAAAATAGAGCATGAAGATGAAATAAATTGCTCTCAGCAGAGATGTTGATTATTTATTAACTAAATTCATCCTTCTGTCTTTGTGCAGGAAGTCTTAGTATCTCCATTTACTTTCAGCCATTGAGGCCAGAAACACTTTGAACAAAAGCAAATCTAGAATGTAGATCATCACTAGCTTAACTTGGCTGCAAACATTTAGCTCTAACTGACCAATCAGAGCACAGAAAGTGATTGGTTGAAGAAAATGTTTCTCACTAATATTGTTAAAGTCGTAGGGAAATCATGTTTAACTTTAAAATCCTTCCGGTTTAAAAGGAAACGCCGTTTTTTTTTCCATTGGTCCTTGATTTTCTGTTATTCCATCATGTTCTACTCTCCCATATGAGTTTAGTGTCATTTGGACACCAGACATCCGCCGTTAGATTTTTATTTTTATAATTTTTTTCAAAAACAAAGTGGAGCGTGTATGACGTCATCCGCGTGGCGGACTGGAGTTGTGACAGGCAGCCCGGGCCACAGGCGGCTACGCTCTACCCCTTCTATTCATTCTAGCTAATCTGAATCATTCAATTCCATTTGGAGAGCGAGATCATCTGTGGTAGCAGCACTAGACATCTTCCAGGCATGTGAGGAAAACTAGCAGCAGTTCAGAGAACAGGATGAATGAACGGTAGCGGTTATATATAAAGATATAAATATAAAAATCTAACGGCGGATTTTGCTGGTATGCTTTTGCACCATCGGTCTGGAATTTCTAGGGACGAACAGCAGATTCCCACCAAAGCGCAATGGGGAGCCTATTCGAGAACTCGCAAGAACTTCGGAGGATGGTCACGAGAACTTCAGTGGCGCCTGCGGGACAGTTTATCTTCCAAAACAACAATGACACATCTGCAAGATATCACGGTCATGGAGATGGATCTAGAGTTGCTAGACATCCAAGAGGAACAGGTTCTGTTAACGGAGTTGGCAAAAAACCTATTAACCTTTTGCCATAGGTTGTCCATTGTAGTTGTTCCTCGTTTTTTTTAAATGGTGCGCCCCGGGACCTGATCAAGAAGGATGACCACAGCTGGAAAGGCCTACCTAGGACCAATCAAAGCTGCTTTTTTTCTGCGCACCTACGCTTGAGGTCTGCGTGGGTTTGCGACTGTCTGACGCATAGTCAGGATTTTTTTGAGGTGCCCAACGACTTTTGTAGAACCTCTGCGGGGGGGCGTGGTCGCGCACAGAGACAGATTTGACAGTTGCAGAGGCTATGCGTCAGTCACCAATTTAGTGCTACTTGGTCCCAATGTAATTTCCCATTGGGAACCTGCTAGCACTAAGTTGCTAACTGGTTAGCAAGATGCTTCCGAGACACAGGCCACAACCAAACCTGCTTGAGAATCACCCACAACAACAGTTTCTGCCCCTTGATAAACGACCAATCACAATCACTTCATTCACTCATGTAAAGTCGGGCACCACTCGGGACAATTCGGAAATGCAACAGCCGCTTCCCTACGACTTTAAAGTAACATCAGTAGCACTGCTGATCAGTTATTTTAATTTTTTCAAAAATACTTCTGCTGCCTGATCATGCTGTTGTGTGTTACAGGAAGACCTTACTCTTATGTACATATATTTATTTATATATTTATGTAAATAAAGTCCTTTATTTATGTATATGTAAATAAAATGCTAGCTCAAAGACTTTTTGAAGGCACTTTATTTCTATATATTATTCCTTTATCCAGACAGACTTCTTTGGCACTAAACAAACAAAATCCTGTTATTTTTTTCCACTTTGTTGTTCTTTATCAGAACTGATGAGCTTTCCTTGTTTTAGACTTTGACAGCTGCCTGACTATAAGGCACTACTTTTAAATAAGAACAGCTTTATCTTGGGTCAAGGCTTTTGCTTGACTGTTGCATTTCAGCTCTCTGACCTTCCCTATAGACTGCAAGGTTCTCCGCTTATATCATGTCGAAGAGTTTCCTTCACCCTACTGTTGGACGCAGAGCTGTGACTGAGACTGACAGCAGAAAAGTTCAGAGTTCACCCCTCTGGCATTACTATAAACGGACACAGTTGAAGCTGTTGGGTTAAATCTCTCCACCTCCTCTCTTGTCTGTCTCCGTCTTTCTTCTCCCTCTCTGTGTAATATGATATAGATTCAATTAGGCTGCAGTGCAACACATGCTCCCTTTAGCCCATCTTGAACCAGGTGCTGTCATGCTAGACCATCTTCAGAGATTGCTGTAGAGACCTTTCCATTTTAAAAACCTAAGAGTAAATTCTACTGTTCAAAAAATGGCCAAAAATGCACATGGTTACATGGCTGTAAAGGTTTGCTTCAGATGATCTCTTTGGATATTGGAATCTCTCCCTGCTGTGTTAAAGGTTTGCAGAGAACAGAGATATCTAAGGCATACCTGCTGCTCTGGAAGCTTTTTTTAAATGTTTAATTTGGTCGCCTGTTGTCTTTTTTTCTGTTCCTCTCATCTCATCCCGGTGTGGAATAGATTTACTCTTATTCTTCTGTGCTTATTTTCGCTGTTTTATTTTCTCTATTTTAATGCTCCTATTCCTGTCTTGATCTCTCCTAAGCCCAGAACACAATGAATCCGATCTGACAGAAAATTGTGCCTTAGAAAAGGGATAAAGCAGTGATCCTCTTTGAGCCTCACAGAAACCAGAATAAGGAGAAGCAGACAGAGCAGGTCAGCGCAGCGTATCTCTCTCACCTCTTTATGGAAAAAGAAAAACTCAGATAAACTTCCCAGATCTCTCTTGGAATCACCTCTCTCCCTCGGTCACCATAGAAACCGTCCCACACCGTTTATTGCTGCGTTTGTCTTTTCTTTACACATAGAGCTCATTATGTTTTCAATAGATGGACATTATCTATCTGTTCTGGTTCTAGATGCTGCACAGACTCCTTAAGTGGAGCTTTGCTTGTCTCAATGTGTCCAAGTCGAATGTGGGAATTTGTTTTAATATGTGTATAGCACAGAGACAGAAGTGAAAAAAACCTGATTAAGATTAAGAAAAGATTAAAATCTCAGACACATCTGGGGTGTTCAGGGCTTTAGTTTCCCTCCCCTCTTTTTTTCTCATTGTCATGATTTCGGGGGCGGATGACAGGCTTTATTGTCCATTTCATTCCCCTGCTAGCTCCACCCAGTTTCTCATTACCGCTCATCTGTATCACCTGCTCCACTCTCTATTTAACCTGCCTGCTTCCAGTCACCAGTGCCAAATTATTCGGTGAGAGTCTCCTAGCGAGTATTAGTGTTTTCTGATTGCTTGATCCTGACCCGTCCTGCCTTTTGACCTCTGAGCCTGCCTGTTTACGTTCTGATCTGTTTGCTTGACCTGTCCTCAGAATCTTGCTTGATTCTGACTGTTTATGTAACCTTGAACTGCTTCCTGACACTTTTCTGAATCCCTGATCTCCAGGTTCTAAATCCTGGGAACCTCCTTGAAACCAACTTTGGCTTCGCCCTCTAGATTATCCAGCCTTCCTTTGTCTGCTCGGACCTGATTCCCTGCCTGTTAGCTAACCTCGTCCTCTGGGCACGGACTAAACATTGAGAACAGAGGTTCCTGCCTTAGACGCCCACGCTGTTCTCTGCAGATTTTTATCACTTTAAATAAAAACACTGGTTTAGATATGTCTGCCTTAAATACTGGCTCCTCTGTTCTGAGCTTTGACATTCACCTCCCTTTCCTTCTCTGTTGTATATAATTTTACTTCCCAAATCATTCTTCAATAAAGTTTAACTTTTAAAGTTAAACCCAATCCGGGTTTTAGTCTAAGATACCTCAAACTTTTGACCCTGGACTAGTTGTGTAATGTTTAAAAGGTCTTACTGTTCTTAATTAATCATAATAATCAAGCACCTTCTATCTGACTCAAATAAGTCTCAATGTCAGCTATTTACAAAATTGTTCTCCACTGATTTTTTTTTCTTCAAAAGTTCAACTTATGTTTTAACGTGATATTTTCAAAGGCTCTGTAGCAGCAGCTTTGGTTCTACGTCTAACACGGGTAAAAGCAAATGGTACTTATCTGTAAAATTACTGCAGCAAAGATTTAAAAGAAGTCTGGAGAAATTAGTATAGATATGCCTGATAGGAAGGAAAGTCAGAACATTAAATCAGCTGATTCTAACCACCTGCATGGTGTATTCCTCAAAGGAAGAGCTTGTCAGGTTATAGCAAAGCTAAAGGTTGGTTTATGCGTGACATCTCTGCAAGGCCTAATTATGTCATTTTAGCATCCATGCTCCTCAGCACAGCCTGACATTTCTGCACCACTCTGATGAAAGAATTTTAACATTTCAATGTGGAAAAACATAGTGGACAAAAAACAACTCCTACTGACGGGGGTTCATATATAAAAACATCTATTAACATCTATGATTTGGCCCATAAATATCATCACCATCTACAGATTGTGAAACTTTTGGAAAGAAGTTACTTTTGGGTGACACAGAGAGGCACTGAAAATGCTGGAAACAGCTGAGGGATGATGTATGCTTGCGGTCTGTCCCTACACTGCCCTCTAGAGTCCACCAGAATATTGGTACGTGGAGGAACAATGTAAACAAACCTGAAGAATGCGAGGTGAATGCAGGAAATGCTGTGTCTGATTTTCTGCTAAGATGTGTTCTATAAACCTTTTTCTAAAGCTCCTCCAGATCCACCTCCGATTAGAAAAGGAGAAGCATGATTTTTCACCTGCTTCACAAAAAGTGCCGCATTACTTTTAATTTCTATTTTGCATACAAAGCTTCTGACAAATTTCCTTTTCCACCCACTCCCAATAGAAAAACATCAAACATTTCAGCCCTTTCAATGATAACTTATTCGTTTTTCAAGCTGTGCAAAGAATACATCGAAAGATAGGGTTTCACTCTGTAGCAGCATATGTCTGATAAATAAGAAATGAAAACATAAATAAAATGTTAAGTATATTGACTGTCCCTCAGTGAAAATACATCCACTCCTATAAAAATACAAAACAAATGTAAAACATAAATAAAAACAACTGAAAATGTACATAATAAAATATCAAATACGATACACTTACAAAAAGCTTTAAATGAAAGTGCATCATAGCTTGGAGAAGCCCCCCGCTTTCTCCCACCCCAACGTTCACTATTGTTGTGACGTTCATTTAGATTCTGGGCAAGAAATGTGTGACTGTCATAGCCGGAGACACTCTGTTTCCTCTCTTAGTTTTGCCATTCTTACTGAGGCCAATGAACATCCTCGGGTAGACTACCGATTCATAGGCGTTGTAGTTGTTGGCCAGGAGCTTCTCTCTGAACTTGCACTCGTCACTGTAGTGTAACTGCAACAGAAAAGAGATTCTTTAGAAAATGCTAATTGTGTGAAGGAAGGCAGAAATGAAACAAAGAGGCCAAGACATTTTTGGTTTGCATTGTTGTTGTGATTTCTATCAAACAATTGTGTTATTTCTGACTGCAGGGTTATTATTGTGAAGCAGCCTTTTCAGTCTGACTTTACACAAAAAAATCTGATTGTGAAAAGTTGAATGAGGCAAGTGGGGCTGGACACTGGATTCTGAGCCTGTTGTGTTGTGTTTTGTTTTTTGTCTACTGGTTAAGGACCAAAATGTTTTGATGTGCATTCTTCGACTGCATGCCAATAAATGCAGATATTAATCTAGAGCTATTTTGCTCTAGTCTTTATGAAGCAGGCTCTAACCTCTACCTTAGTTTGTTTAGGAGGCAAATACAAGAAACCTTATAAAGGTTGTAAACACATTCTTCTGTTCCATCATCAAAATATGTTTAACACCTCCACAGATAACCCCATCCAGGAAAGACACAGCCAATCAGACACGCTCCAAGCTAATTCTTTGAGCCACAAAAACAGGACTACACTGAAAAACAGGCCAAGCTCCAACATCTAGAAACAAAGGTGTTGATGGCAGCAGCACAGCTGATATTTCTCTCCAGGATGGAGTCACAGCCAAACAGGAACAGACCAGATGAAGCTACTATGAGAAAGAAAATGCAGAGAGAACATAAACTTGTGAGAATAGAGATAGAATGAAAATAGAATGATGAAAAACTGGTCCCTATGTCCTCCAGCAGTCTAAGCCTATAGCAGCACAACTATAGAGATAGCTCAGGATAACCTGAGCCACTCTAACTAGAAGCTTTATCAAAAAGGAAAGTTTTAAGCCTAGCCTTAAAAGTAGACAGGGTGTCTGCCTCACGGATTAAAACTGGTAGTTGGTTCCACAGGAGAGGAGCCTGATAACTAAAAGATCTGCCTCCCATTCTACTTTTAGAAATTCTAGGAACCACTAGTAAACCTGCAGATTGAGAGCGAAGTGCTCTGTTAGGAACATAAGGAACAATCAGATCTCTGATATCAGATGGAGCTTGGCCATTTAAGGCTTTATATGTGAGAAGGAGGATTTTAAATTCTATTCTGATTTAACAGGAAGCCAATGAAGAGAAGCCAGGATAGGAGAGATAGGTGCTGAGTTCGAATCTAGTGGCTGCGTCCTACGAAGGCTAAATTCGTAGGCCGATTACATCCAAGGTGATTCAAGGTCTGTTCAGATTGCCGACAAATGCAGCCTTCTTTTTGCCCGAGTTGAAGGACAGGTCTGCTGTATCTTCCGTAGCCCTGGGTATTCCGTGATTCAATGTCAAGCAAGCCGGCTGCTCTGTGCTCAGGGGAAAAAGGGAAATGGCGCCAAACAGTGGTGAATATTGGAAGTTAGGTTTAATATAATACAAGTATGTGAATAGTTCTGTCTGAAATTAATGTAAATAGTTGTTAAATTGTTATTGAGTCAGATATGTGGCTTATTTATCTGTCTGTGTATAAATGGATCTGGCTTATATTTAAGGACAGATTCTAATATTCTAATATAACTGCTGGGTGGGGACTACATATCTGATATCTGAGACAACGGTACTGCTGCTGAAGCTCCTCAGAAATGTTATTTGTCATGATTTTGGTCCTGATGGAAGGCTTGGTTGGTCATTTCATTCACCTGTCTAGCTCTGCCATGTTTCTCATCACTGCTTTTTTAACCCCTTGGTTCTAGTCATCAGTGTCAGATTATTCTTGAGCCTTTGGTATTGGGAGTTTTCAAGCATTACTAATAGTGTTCTGATTGCCTGATCCTGACCCATTTCTTTATTCTGACTTTGGAGCCTGTCTGCCCCTGTCTGATCTGTTTGCCTGACCTGTCTCCGGACTCCTGTTGGATTCTTCTCTGGACTGAACCTGAATCTGTCTCTTTACTTCACCCCGTGGATTATCCTGTCTTCCTTCGTTTGCTTGAATCTGATCTCCTGCCAGTTCTGCAGCCTTCTAGGCTTCCGCATGTGGAACTCTCTAACAGTGCCCGCTGCGCCTTGTCAGCCGACCAACTGGAAATATCCTCGTTCTCTGGGCAGGGACTGAACTAAAAAAACAGACTTTCCGGCCATAGACGCCCCAGCCTCAGCTCCTGCTGATCCACAAACGATCATTGTTTTAATAAAAGCTTTTGAAGCTATCCCATTGTCTGTCTTGAGATCTCAAAGACTCCCCATTCCAAAGGGGTGGACCCGTTCTTCCGGTTCAATTTGCATGTTTTCTAAGCCAAATCAAGGCTTTGTTTTGGGCTACTCTACAAAGCCTGGAATTCAATGCTAATTCTGACATTTTGAATTGAAAAGCTTCCCGGATAGGAAGCGAAACGTCTTCAAACTTGGAAACAAAATCCAGGGGATTGTTTATTAACTTTTTCGGAATGACTCTGACCTGGATGACTGAACTTCCACAGCATACTCATTTGATTCACCTGTCTAACTCTGGTAACCTGGTTTCTCATTATTGCTCATCTGATCAAACTGTTCTTGCTTCTATTTAAGCTGCCTGCTACATGTCATCAGGGCCAGATAATTTTTTAGCCCGAGACACTAAGGACATTGCTCATGAACCAGTCTCATCAGGTAAGAGCCAGTAAGCCAGTGTTACCAAGCCAGTGGGGGAACTGTGTCAGTGTTACCTCATAGTTCCTGATTACCTGATCCTGACCAGTTCTGCCTCTGAACCACTGAGCCTGCCTATTCCCATCTGATCTGTTTGTCTGACCTGTCTTTGGACTCCTGCTGGATGCTGCTTGTTTCTTCTGGTTTTGAATCCTTAGCACGTCCTTGACACCTGCTTTAACTTCACGCTCTGGATTATCCTGTCTTCCTTCTTATGCTTGGATCTGATCTCCTGCCAGTTCTGTAGTCTTCAAGGCTTTAGCGTCTGGAACTCTGTGTGCGGCAACCCCTACGTCTTGTCAGCTGACCGACTGGAATCAACCTCATTACCAGGTTCCTGCCTTAGACGCCTTAGCAGCCGTTACCACAGATCCCTTTTTAAATAAACACTTTTTGAGTAATCCCATTATTTTTTTTCATGAATACTGGGCCCTCTGTTCTGAGCTTTGACAAAATCAATTAATCTTATTTATAAACAATCCCATAAAATCATTATTGCTAAGAGCAGGTGGGATAGACAGATCAGCAGAGCTATGGCTCTGGGTGAGGTTGGCAACTGGATTAAAAGAAAAATCCACAATTAATCTTATTCTCCTCCAGTGTTAATTTCGTCAACAATGAAGATGACAAAAATATTTCGTCAACGCCCCTTTTTCCCATGACAATGATGATAATGCACAAAAATTGTTTCCAGAAAATAAAAATGACGAAAATAAAAAATGATTTTCGTCAACGAGACTAAGACAGACAAAATTTACGATCCATTGACGAATGGACATTAAGTATGTATTAATGTAATGGTTTATAATTAATATGTAATTGATGATATAAGTGTTCCTTGAGCTTCATAGAAGATTACGCGTTGTTGCGCGGTTTGTCCCTACAGGGCGCCTGTCCCACAGTCCCTCGCGCCGCTCAGTCAGCAGCAGCATAGGGTTTATACTCCTAGCTCAACTTTGCAGTTATTGCAGATACCGGTGTGTGGTTTGTTACACAACGCCTGGATGTATGGAGCCATTTCGTTTACGATGCAAAGGAAAACACCGGAGGAAGGACGCCACCAAAGAGTCACAGAGCGAATCTCAAGCAATATCTGAGGTGCCGACATGCTGCCATATGGAGTAAGGTAAGGAACGGGTGGGCCTGTAGTAGTGGGAACCGGTGTGTGTGCGCACACAGGCACATGAATGTTAATGTATATGTGTGTGCGCGGGTGCGCATGTATGTGTGTGTTTGTATGCATGGGCGTGCATGCATGTGACTGTGTGTGTCTTCCTGTGCCTGTATCTGTCTATCTCTCTGTGATAGAAGAAAGATCCTCTACTGATACACTGTATATTAATCGTTTACATTTCTTCCTCCCAAATAGATACCTGATAAAGTGACACCACAGCCAAATCAGAGGTCAGGGAAGGAAGGGAAGTCTGTTGCAAAGATGTTGGGAGCCCCCCCCACCGTAAAAACCTGACTCCAAAGAGCAGAAAGCCCTGGAGAACTCAATGGCAAAGTGGACTGGGCGTTCTGGCCTCACTGCAGGGACCATTGAGGATGAAGACTTTGTGGATATGATGAAACAAGCCGACAAAAGGTTCAATATGTACAGTGTGATATATATTAAAAAGAGAATCAGAGCGTGCAGTGTTATATAAAGAAAATAAAGAAAAAGAGAAGCTGTGTGAAGAATTTTTATTCTGTACAGTGTGATGTATATATGTTTAAAAAAGCAGTGTGTGGAGAAGTTCTATTATTATTAAAGGTCAGAGAGGACAGGGTTAGGAGGAAATATTGTTATTTCTTTATATTCTATGCCATATGTCAGCACAAGGTCCAAAATATGAAGATGAGAATGTGTGGGACTATTCACATTTTGAACAAAGCCAATTTAAGGCTGCTTTTAAACTATCACCTTTCAATGTCAGCATGGATATTAAAATCCTCTGCTATGAAGTCCCTGATAGCATTCAACTACAAATCAGAAACTCTAAAAAAAGCCAGAAAAACAACAACAAAAAATTCAGAGTAAGGACCTGGTGGACAATACAAAGTTACATAAAGAAGAGGTTTTCTGGCTTTGCAATTTGGATTAGTGAAAACTAAGGGTTAAATCTTCAAAAGAGTTTTAATTATTAACTGCCTTTTGAGTAATCAGTAAGTCAGACTGAAAGATTGCTCCATATACTTTATACATGCTCCTTTTTCTACCTTTAGTATATCCTCTTTGATAATTTGAGATAATGTACAAGTAAATTACTCTACTGTGAGATTAATAAAGTCAATCAATGAATCACTTTCTGGGTATGCGAAAATTTTAATAACTAGAAGGAGTTGCCTCATTTATGCTCACATAATCCTCTTGCTGCAGCCAAGTTTCTGGCAAAATAAATCAATGTGATTATCACAAATCAAGTCATTAACTAGCAGACTTTTCGAGGAAAGAGATCTTATGTTCAATAAGCAATATTTTATCATTTTAATTTTTTCCCAATTGGAGTTATTTTTATAAGATTATCATGATTTACTCCCTTGGGAATCTTTTCTAATTTACTTGATTTTGGTTGTGGGCAAGGCACTGTCTGGAAAGAGTAATGAGTGGGTAGCAGTAGAGACGCTAGAGAGGTAGGTTAAAATGTGACTCTGCTTCCTGGGTTGTCAGGTCTTGGAGAACTAATAAACTCGTCCAGATTCCTAGAAAGAAGAGCTGCACCATCCAAAGTGGGATGGATGCCGTCTCTCCGAATCAGACCAGGCTTTCCCCAAAAGGATTGCCAATTCTTAATGTAGCCCATGTTGTTTTCAGGACACCACCTAGACAACCAGTGGTTGAATGACGACATGCGGCTAAACATGTCATCACTGGTCAGATCAGGGAGGGGACCAGAGAACATTACGGAGTACGACATTGTTTTGGCAAACTTACACACTAATTTTAGTAATCAGCCAAAAAGGATGTCCTTACCGCCAGCATGAGTATCAATCTATATAGTGTCTTTTCCACATTTCTTCATTTTAGATTGTGAATCTAATAATTAACATCAGCGATAACAAATACAATAACCATAGAAATGTTAATATCTCTGCCAACCTTTAAGATTAATTTCACCAACTGATAAAACTAATAAATAAAATCATCATATGCTCACATAGAGGACAGGTACACAGAAAAGACACAAGGGCTGACCCCTTCTCCCTCCCTGGGAATGGGTGGGTGGGGTGTGTGGTTAGGGCATGGTCTGTCTGGGTCATGTTGGGACCATCCTCGGGGGTCCTGACCCGTGGGCCGTTTGGTCTGTATTCTTCTAAGAATATTTGTACTAAAATTTTGTGTTTGTGTTTAAAGTTAAAACACAGTATGATGCGCAGAGAGCCCAAAGGTCTCTGGTCAGTGAGCGGAAGAACACTGTTAGCATATGTTTGCTATTCAGATGTGGTGATGGTGATGACATCACTCCTGCTGGTGCTTCAGGAGAAGTAGAGCATTTGGGAGAACTTACAGAACCATTTCTACAGTAGAGCAACAACATGCACCTGGTGACATGAACACCACCAAACACTACCATCAGACAGAAATGGCTCTAAGCTGGAATACTGGCGTTCTTGACACTACAGCATTATTCTACGAAGTGATTGTGTTGTTGGATTTTTCTGTCTGTTGCTGGCTTGTAGTTACCTATCCCAGCTCAAACATGAACGTTTGTGTTTTCCAACCTTGGATTTACTATAGGTTGAGGGCGACAGTGGCGTCGGATGTAGGAGTTTGACCTGAAATCGAAGGATTGACGGTTCAAGCCCCGGCTCTGACTTTCATTGTCGTTGTGTCCTTGGGCAAGACACTTCACCTGCATTGTCTACTGATGGTGGTCAGAGGGCCTGGTGGCGCCAGTGTACGGCAGCCCCGCTTCTGTCAGTGAGCCCCAGGGCAGCTGTGGCTACAACGTAGCTTGCCACCATCAGTGTGTGAGTGTGTGCATGAATGAATGTAGTGTAAAGCCCTTTGGTCAAGTTACCTGACTTGAAAAAAGGCGCTATATAAGTACATGCCATTTACCATTTACCATTCATTACTATTCCCCCGTTAGATGATTTCCCATTGAGACATGATATGACTACCTATAGCTCTAACCTTGGCAATTATGTAAAATCTTTATTATTAGTAATATCTAAATGCTAATCCTAATCCTAAATCCTAATGTAATCCTCAACATCACAGAGAGTGTCCACTGTCGCTTGTGCAGTGCTCTGCTCAGACTTTACCTGCATGGACCAAAGAAACTTTCCTCACATCAGGGATAAAGCACTCCCTAAAATAGGTCTGGGAGAACTTAGCAAATGCCTTGCCAAATTGTCAAATTTGATGAGCGTGCCACAATTTCAACCTCACAGAAAGAACTGACTAGCCTTGCTCATCAGTGGGAGACACTGGAGATGGCACCTTTACCTGGCTATAAAGTCATGACAGTCATTAAACTGTTAGAAGAGGGTTTGCACAGTGAGGATCATAAGGAGGGCCTGGAGTTGGAGAACACTCACTACTCCTCTTGTAATAAATGTCCCATACAGTAGCAGCCATTCAAAACAGCACTTGCCTGCCGAATGGCAGCCTACTACCCTGTGACTACCAGCCAGACATGGGCAATTTGGAGTCAACAAGTCATCTCCATGTCATGTATTTAATCTACCCAGCCAATTAACCAGGTGAGTCCAATCTGCACAGGTTAATTCACGGTGAAGATTGGACTCACCTGCTTCAGTGGCTGGGTAGAACAAATACATGACATGGAGATGACTTGTTCACTCCACATTGCCCATGTCTGCTACCAGCAATATCCCCTCCAACTTCCAGCTACTTGAGTGACCGCCTCTTGAATATTTTTTTACTCTGACTCCCCCTTAACTGAATTACAGGGTCGGACCAGGAAATGACGGTTCTCTGTTAGGGATGGGAATCGAAAATTAGTTCCTGTTCAGAACCTGTTCCGTGTTCCAACTCCATGGCACTGTTTGGCAGCTCGCTTAACGATTCTCTTAACGGTTCCATGCAGCACCAGAGC
Source organism: Cyprinodon tularosa (assembly GCF_016077235.1). Taxonomy (NCBI): domain Eukaryota; kingdom Metazoa; phylum Chordata; class Actinopteri; order Cyprinodontiformes; family Cyprinodontidae; genus Cyprinodon; species Cyprinodon tularosa. The sequence continues at coordinate 39,428 of NW_024037888.1, forward strand.
CCAGCACTGGGCAGCATAACTTAAGTCACGTTTTTTATGCAAGTTAAGCACACGACATTCGGTAAGCAAGTACGACGTGACCAAGTGTAAGTCTAGTAAAGCAAAACAAAAACAGTTGCAGCAATCGAGAGACTGGCTTCATGTTAATGGAGAGAAAGATGGCAACAAGACACTGGCAACAAGGCAACAATAACATCCGTGGGAGGAAATACATCCAACATGCAGAAAAACCTGCGCACACAACATGGCATAAATTTGAATGAATGCCGTGTTTTTGATGCTTCCAGACAGAAGCTAAAGTTACGACCAGCATGGAAGGAAACTCTGGTGGTTAGTAGCTAGTTTTATATCACTGGCTGTGCTTAATGTGGTTCCTAGTAAATCAGATGCCATTTCTGGAAATGAACCATTTCCTACCTCTCTTTGGTGTTATTAAACATGCTACGAAGTTGATCCACAGTTGAGGGAGCGAGAGAGGGAGATTAATTTATTTCTTGAAATCATACAGTAATGCTTTTTCATTAAACTGATGCCTTCTCCATTAGATTTAGTTGACTGTGACGAGATGGGTAGCCTGGCTGGCTCAGAGACTGGCAGCTCCTGTTCACTGCCTTTTGTTTTCGCAGAAGCAGGCAGAAATAGAATGCCCCAGGCAAAGATAAATGAATTTCACGGTGCACTTACCAAGTTCATTGTTTCACAGAAACGATAAGAGAATCGATAAGGAATCGAATCGTTTCACAGAATCGATAACAGAGTACACAAATTGTGAAAGACTATTTTAGAACAAATGTTGATGTTTAAAAAGGAATGGTAGTAGAACAGCCAATGACCAACCAAGGACTTGTGAATGACCAACCAAGAGCCAGCCAAGGATCAGCCAAGGACCAAACAAGGATGAGCCGAGGATCAGCCACGGACCAGTCAAGGACCAGCCATGCACCAGCCAATGACCAAACAAGGATGAGCCAAGGATCAGCCAGGGGCCAGCCAAGGACCAGCCGATGACAAACCAAGGTCCAGCCAGGGACCAACAAAGGACCAGCCAATGACGAACCAAGGACCAGTCAAGGACTAGCCAAGGACCAGCATATGACCAAACAAGGACCAGCCAAGGATCAGCCAGGAACCAGCCAAGGACCAGCAAAGGACTAGCCAAGAACCATCCAAGGACCAGCCAAGGGCCAACCAAGGACGCGCAGTGACAAACCAAGGACCAGCCAGGGATCAACCAAGGACCAGCCAATGACGAACCAAGGACCAGTCAAGGACTAGCCAAGGACCAGCATATGACCAAACAAGGACCAGCCAAGGATCAGCCAGGAACCAGCCAAGGACCAGCAAAGGACTAGCCAAGAACCATCCAAGGACCAGCCAAGGGTCAACCAAGGACCAGCCATGGACCAGGCAATGACCAAACAAGGACCAGCCAAGGATCAGCCAGGAACCAGCCAAGGTCTAGCCAAGAACTAGCCAAGGACTAGCAAAGGACCAGCCAAGGACCAACCAAGGACCAGCCAATGACCAACCAAGGACCAGCCAAAGACTAGCCAAGAACCAGCCAAAGACCAGACAAGGACAAGCCAATGACCAACCACGGACCAGCCAAGGACAGGCCAAGGACCAGCATTTGACCAAACAAGGACCAGCCAAGGATCAGCCAGGAAAAAGCCAAGGACCAGCAAAGGACTAGCCAAGAACCATTCAAGGGCCAACCAAGGACCAACCAAGGACCAGCCATGGACCAGGCAATGACCAAAAAAGGACCAGCCAAGGATCAGCCAGGAACCAGCCATGGTCTAGCCAAGAACTAGCCAAGGACCAGCCAAGGACCAATTAAGGACCAACCAAGGACCAGCCAATGACCAACCAAGGACCAGCCAATGACCAACCAAGGACCAGCCAAAGACCAGCCAAGAACCAGCCAAAGACCAGCCAAGGGCCAACCAAGGACCAAGCAAGGACCAGCCATGGACCAGGCAATAACCACAGAAACGATAAGAGAATCGATAAGGAATGGAATCGTTTCACAGAATCGATAACAGAGTCGGAATCGTGAAAGTCCTATCAATTCCCAACCCCATTCTCTGCAGATCATAAAGTCCACAAATTGTGAAAGACTATTTTAGAACAAATGTTGATGTTTAAAAAGGAATGGTAGTAGAAAAGCCAATGACCAACCAAGGACCAGCCAATAACCAACCAATAACCAACCAAGGCACAGCCAATAACCAACCAATGACCGACCAAGGACCAGCTAATGACAAACCAAGGACCAGCCAATAACCAACCAATGACCAACCAAGGACCAGCCAATGACCAACCAAGGACCAGCCAATAACCAACCAATAACCAACCAAGGCACAGCCAATAACCAACCAATGACCGACCAAGGACCAGCTAATGACAAACCAAGGACCAGCCAATAACCAACCAATGACCAACCAAGGACCAACCAATGACCAACCAAGGACCAGCCAATAACCAACCAATGACAAACCAATGACCAACCAAGGACCAGCCAAGGAGCAGCCAAGGACCAACCAATGACCAGCGAAGGACCAGCCAATAACCAACCAATGACTAACCAAGGACCAGCTAACGACCCACCAAGGACCAGCCAATGACCAACCAAGGACCAGCCAATAACCAACCAATGACCAACCAAGGCACAGCCAATAACCAACCAATGACCGACCAAGGACCAGCTAATGACAAACCAAGGACCAGCCAAGGACCAGCCAATAACCAACCAATGACCAACCAAGGACCAGCCAATAACCAACCAATGACCAACCAAGGACCAACCAATGACCAACCAAGGACCAGCCAATAACCAACCAATGACCAACCAAAGACCAACCAATGACCAACCAAGGACCAGCCAAGGAGCAGCCAAGGACCAACCAATGACTAACCAAGGACCAGCTAACGACCCACCAAGGACCAGCCAATGACCAACCAAGGACCAGCCAAGGACCAGCCAATAACCAACCAATGATCAACCAAGGCACAGCCAATAACCAACCAATGACCGACCAAGGACCAGCTAATGACAAACCAAGGACCAGCCAAGGACCAGCCAATAACCAACTAATGACCAACCAAGGACCAGCCAATAACCAACCAATGACCAACCAAGGACCAGCCAATAACCAACCAATGACCAACCCAGGACCAGCCAATGACCAACCAAGGACCAGCCAATGACCAACCAAGGACCAGCCAATAACCAACCAATGACCCACCAAGGACCAGCTAATGACCAACCAAGGACTAGCCAAGGACCAGTCAATGACCGAACAAGGACCAACCAATGACTCATCAAGGAAAGTGGGGAAATATTAAATGGCTACTACTGTATGCTGCCATCATGTCGTGTCTCATTTCAACTTGCTCACAGATGCCTACCATCTCATTGGTCTAGCGTACCTTGCTGTCCTTTCCCACACTTTTCCCCCCACAATTTTTGAAGTCATTTTTTCTTGATGTTTACTTTGGCTGCCTGTTGTCTGCTTTTTGCTGTTATGTTCTGTTTTCTGTTCTTCTCGTCTCATTCGGGTTTTGAAGCAGACTTCTAGGAGTTACTGTAGATATTCTGTCTAGTTTTAATGTTTTATTATCTCTCTTTTCATGGATCCTTTCCTGTCTTTACCCCTCTTTCTCTCTCTCCCTTAGTTCTTATCCCCTCTCTCTTTCTCACCTTCCTTTTCATCTCTGTATACACTCCTACTCCCTGAATCATTTTCATTATGTAGCTGTTGGGCTATCAGCTAGGTCTGGGACATCTATTTCCAGAGCTGTATTGGAAAAACTACGATGGAGTATCAGGGCCAGTCTAAAGATTTTTTTTTTTTAAACGAGAATAAGTTGCAATTTATGACAAAGCAAATGTCTGGTCAGCAAGGAATAATCAATGGATCATTATTTACCTAAAACTAATATGTTTGCAGTGATTTAATGAATGTAGTGTTTATTATAAAAATAATAAAAACAATATTTTTCGATGCGATCACTGAGTCTGGGAGCGGCCATTTTTGCCCAAATATAGTAACCCCTCCCTCCTGCCATCTTCCAGCAGTGACGTCACGGTGTGGTAAGCCTAGCGCCATTCTCCCCGCTTTGCAAGCAAAATCAATGGGAACTACTAGACACATCTGCAATCAACAACAATTATTGAAGATTTCCAGAGGACTTCACCATTGAAATTCACCAGAGCTATAGTGAAACTGACAATGCCCACGTGCATGGAGGTTGGATGTTGGAATATCGGATCAGGTAAAAGTGACAAAAAGAGTTATTCCACCTTTCTGATTCCTGATCTTCCACGGACGGGTTGGTCGTTGGATCACCAACTTGAAGAGGGAGGATTTGCCATCGAACTTCTGGCCAGAGAAAAAACACGTAATATGTAGCCAACATTTGGAAGAAGAATGTTTTCAAGGTGACTTGGATAATAGCGCGTTGTGACAAACACCAGATACAGCACTGGGACTTGATCAACAGCCGATACCGCACCGTGACGTCACAAACCAGTAGGTGGCAGTATTGTTCTTTGACAAACATGGATGCCTCCAGTAAAGCACATTCACATGAAAATTACTCTGAATTAAAAACACTGATCATTTATTGAACAGGATGGAATCATTTCAGATTTAAAGAACTTTCAGAAGTTTGGATTCTGAATATGAGTGGACTTCTCCTTTAAAAGCAGCCCTGTCTTCCCTAAAACGAGGAAAGTTGAGCACCTATTGAAGTTATACTTTGGCATCGGTTTCACAGAAAATGTGAAACCGATGCCAAAGGAAATGTCTTTTAGCACAACAGCATTAAATTATTACTAGTATCAGAGCTTTGAAATGATTGTACAAACGACTATAACCTTGATGATTTCTTTCTGAATGGGTTGTGGTTAGGGGTGTGGGAAATAATCATTTTGGCGATATATCATGATATAATATCAATCTTTCACTTCTTAGTATCGATTTTCAAAAAAAAAAATTGTTACATAAAACATTGATGGGAAAATGGGCTACCTCTGCACCACCACTCTGGCAGAAAGTGCTGTGGAGCCTTTTAACTGTGCGTGCAGCACCAAATCTGTATTGAGGCAGTCACAGTGGAAGAAACCCCAAACAACATGGATAATAATACCAAATCAATATTTTCTGATGAAAATATACAGCACTTGCTGTTTTATCTCATCATTTGATTTTGATAGCTGGGGAAAATATGGCAATATATAGTGATACTGCAATATCGCGATAATATCGTATCGTGACCCAAGTATCGCGACATGCATCGAATCGCAACACTCATGCCAATACTCACCTCTAGTTGTGGTATGATGCCTTCATTCACCTAATTTTTTTAATTTATTCCCCTTATTCTTTGATTTTATTCTCATATAAAAAAAAGAAAACACCCTCAAGCTTTGCCCTAATACTCCATTGTACAAAACAAGACACAAAGAAATTAATCGGGTAAAAGGAAGAATGACTTTATCTCAGAACTCTGTCGGATTCTGGGTTTTCTCTTCAGCTAAGTAAAAAAAACCAATGCTATTTATCATTCTGAAAGTGAAATGTGGTTCTTTGAATTATAAAAGCATTAATCTTCCTTTAATCTTCTTACATTCTATTACAATAACAGTTGTTTTAGGATTAATGTGATGTTGCACATCATTGTTACAGAAAGAAAATGATTCCTGGTTTTTCATCTGTGTTTCACTTATCTATAAAATGTGTTGTTGATTTTCATCTAGTCCTTAGCACTGGCAGGCTTTTAAAATATGTCTCTACAAGTCAACTTATGAAGGTTTCAAAGAGGTTCAGCTTATCTGACCAGGAAACATATCCACAAAGGATGATGCTGCCCCTACCGTGTTCACAATGGGAAGGACGCGTTCCTGGTGCCCTGCTAATCCTTACAGTCAAAACTTCTGGACGTCTTACACAGAACTTTGAACATAGCATAGGAGGCCTATTTGTGGTCTCATCTGAGTATGACCAACAAAAAATCTTTATTTTAATGTTTTTGCAATATCACACAGCTCCAAGGGGATGAATACTTCTGCAAAAACAGTCTAAAGCAAATAAACAGATTTTAGTTAAAGTAGTGAGGAGTTTGAATCATTTTCTTAACAATGAAAAATGTGAAGGAGGGGGGGGGGTGCAGGGAGTGTATTGTGTCTCCTGCACCAGTAGAAAGGGAAGTTTTTTATTTTTCCTTGACAAAAAATATATAGTGTAGTCCAATCCGGTTCATCCTAAAAATGTATAATGTGACCTCTGTTCAGAAAGAACTCTGGTAAAAACATGCAGTGTCTCCTCAAACAGCTTTTCCTGAGTAGAACATTTAGACTACATTAAAAAGCACCAAAAACCAAGCAGGCAGGTTCGATCACAATTCATAAAGACCATGTGCCTTTTAATGAAACCCACCTAATTTTGGGTAATCCTTGCCTATTTTGCATACCCAAATGGAAAAGAAAATAACTGAGCAACTGTAAGTCCAAATTACAGTTGTTGTTTGATACATCATTTGAAAGCTAACACCTTCTAGTTTCTGAAAATATAACATAATAGTGAGACTAAAACCAAGCTGCATTGGTTCAAACATGACTCAAAGTTAAGGTTTTTATTCTCGAAAATAATAGGTCTTTTTTGAACAGCAGTAATAAAGACATGTATGATGTATATATATGTTTGTGTGTGTTCGGTGTGTGTGTGTTTGTGTGGTGTGCCCTTTTAGTGAAAGAATTCATTGAGCAATTATTTAACTGTAAAATGTTTTATAAAGAAAAATGAATCTTAAAATATAAAAAGTTTAATTTAGTGAATAACTACTCGGTGTTTCATTGCCTGACAGGTAAGGAGCACTTGTGAGACTTCAGCGGCTGTCCCTGAATCAAATCAAGTCATCCAAAGATGCGGACCCTTCTTTCTTAACATCGCAGACAAACATTTGAGGAAGGAAGTCGTATTAGCAAGATGCTAAGCATTAGTTATGACGAGCTAATGTTTCTGACGTAAAAAACAATTCTCTCATCATGTAATATTTTTTTTACTAATATGCTGGATTATTTTTAATCTGTGGACCCTTGTGGATGAATGGAGTATAAACAATTGAAGATTGGATTTGTAAAACGGCTTCTGGACGCCTTCAAAGGGATGAGGTTATGGCTGCTTTGTCATGTTTACATTTGAACATGCTGGTATATCTGTGTTAATTGTGCAGTTTGGACTAAGGCAGAACCAAGGCGTGAGCTCCGGGGCTGGGAACTGAGCGACCGAACCTGACCCGGTCACGGCAGCCTGGACACGGCGGACCTGTGATGGGTGATGTGACGTTATACTGTGCCTTACCGGGCAACCGGGGGGAAGCAGAGCATAACGTCACCGGTCGGTTTCGGTCGCTAGGTCCCCGGCCGCCGGGGTTTCCGGTCCGGTAGCTTCACTTCCAGACCTTCTATTTCACTGCTTGCTAAAAGGGCTGTGGGGAGATCTTTAAGCCACATGGTAAGAAAAGGACTCCTACTGCACCTTTAAACAAACCAAAAACAAAGAATCTTATGGCCTGTCAACTGAGTTGTAGAATCCTCTCCCTATAAAGATTGAATTCTCTGTAAATTAATGCAGATCATTCTTTAATAAGATCCTGGTCAAACGAACATGCAATGTTTGTTTTTAAAAGCTAATCTGTCTAACAAACCTAGGGAATCACTTTTTTTCACAAAAATCTGACTAAATCAGGATATAAAACAATCTTTTTGGCTGTAAGGAGAGCGGAGACAGAGACACACTGAGTTTACTGAAGAGAACCTGCTGCCGGCCAGGTTAGCTCTGGGAGGATGTTACTATGGCAACAGAAACAGAGGATGAGGAAACTCTCCTTGTGAAACAGAAAACTCAAGCGTTTCCCTGATTTCAGGTTTAGAAGATTTAGTTTTCTCTACAGATATGTATTTGTTCTGCGCCCCGTGGAGAGTTATACTGTTTTAGCCAGTGGTGGACAAAGTACTCAGCAGTAGTACTTGGGCAAAAGTATTGATATTCATAGTCACATTGTACTCAACTACAAGTAAAAGTTACTTAGTCAAACATTTATTCAAATAAAGAACTCAAAAGTACAAGTAAAATGGTACGGTTGGCCTGGTGCTCAGAGCAGTGCGCTTGTGCTCCGAGAAAGTAGCAAGTACCCGGTTCGATCCCCAAAGCCTGCACCCGGGGTCCCTGAGCAAGACCCTTAACCCCACACTGGGAGCCGCACAATGGCAGCCCACTGCTCCCCAAGGGGATGGGTTAAATCCAAGATGATCTCCTTGATCTTCTCCACCTTCAGGATCGGGCTGTTATCTCTGCTCCACCAGCTGCTCCACCTCCTCTCTGTAGTCCAGGTCGTTGTCGTCTCTGATGAGGCCCACCACCGTGGTGTCGTCTGCAAACTTCACCATGTGATTGGGGGTTAAACAATGGGACGCAGTCGTGTGTCATCAGGGTGAACAGCAGGGTGCTCAGGACGCAGCCCTGAGGGGAGGGGCTTAGACTGATGACATCAGAGGCGCTCTGTCCGACCCGGACTGACTGAGGTCTGTTGGTGAGGAAGTCTAGCAGCCAATAGCAGAGGGGTGTATTGAAGCCCAGCTGTTCCAGTTTGCCCATCAGATGCTGTGGGATGATGGTGCTGAAAGCTGAACTGAAGTCCAGGAACAGCATCCGCACGTGAATGTTCTTCTCCTCCAGGTGTGCCAGGCTCAGATGGAGAACAGCAGAGATGGCGTCCTAAGTGGAGCGGTTCCGTTGGTAGGCGAACTGGAACGGGTGGAATGTTGGCGGCAGACTGGAGACGATGTGTTCTTTAACCAGCCTTTGGAAGCACTTCATCATGATGGGAGTCAGAGCGACAGGCCGCTAATCATTGAGTGAGGTGACCTGAGGCTTCTTTGGGACTGGAATAATGGAGGCAGACTGGAAGCATGCTAGCACTATGGATTGGTCCAGCCAGGTGTTAAAGATGTCTGTGAGGACACCAGCCAGCTGATCTGCACACTCCTTATACACCTGCCCAGGTATGTTATCAGGCCCTGGGGCCTTCCTTGGATTGACTCTCCTCAGAGTTTCCTCACTTCAGCTACGTCCAGGTTTAGTGCCTCCTCCCACTGGTGTGGAACAGCTTTCACTGCTTGAGGCTGTTTAGTGACTCAAACCTTCCAAAGAAGTTGTTCAGTTCATTTAGGAAGTCAGTGTTTGCTGCATCTACTGGGGGGGAGGGTGTGTTGTAGTCTGTGAACATCTGAATGCCTTTCCACATCCTCCTGGTGTTGCTGTCATCGTGGAAAAGATCCTGGATCTTCTGGTTGTGGTTCTGCTTCGCTGATCTGATGGAAAGGCTTAAGTTGGCACACGTTCTCAGTGCCTCTTTATCACCAGCCTTGAAAGCGGAGTTCGGTGCTTCTAGCGATTTCCAAACCTCTCCATTTATCCAGGGTGGTTGGTTGGCTCAGATGGTGATGTTATTTTTGATGCTGATGTCCTCAATGTATTTGTTGATGTAGGCTGACACAGTCATGGCATACTCATCTATATTTAATAAGTTGTCATATGTTGCTGCAACCTTGAAGATGTTCCAGTCAGAGCATTTAAAACAGTCTTGGAGTGTCTCCATGGCGCCCTCAAACCACACTCTGACCTCTTTAACTGTTTAGCCCTGATCAGCTGGGGCTTATATGCAGGGATAAACATGGCCGAGAGATGATCTGATGACCTGAGGTGGGGCCAGGGGGGTCTGCTCTGAATGCATCTTTGATGTCAGAGTAAACCAGGTCTAAAGTGTTTTCACCCTGAGTTGCTGGTTGTTGGTAAAAATGAGGGAGAACAGTCTTCAAGTTAGCCTGGTTAAAATCCCCAGCAATGATGAAAACACCCTCTGTGTGCGGATTGGAGCTCAGAGAGCTCTGGTGTAGAGTCTTCATGGCCTCTTTAGTGTTAGTGCTGGGGGGCACATAAAAAGCAGTGATGCTAACCACACTGAACTCTCTGGGCAGATAGAATGGCCTGCAGATAACAGTCAGAAACTCAATGTCTGGAGAGCAGAAGCTGGAGACTGATCTAGCATTTATACACCAGCTGTTGTTGATGTAAACACAGAGCCCACCACCCCGAATCTTACCGCTTAGCTCTTTATTCCTATCAGCGCAGTATAGCGTTAGCCCCTCAAGGCTAATAGCATTGCTGGATGCAGCCATGACTCCATCAGAATGATGGCGCAGCAGTTACTAATCTCCTTCTTTGATGACAGTTCCTGTCGGAGATTATCCATTTTTTTTATCCAACTAGCAGATGTTGGAGAGCAGGATTGATGGAAGTGGAGGTCTGTGGGGATTTCTCTTTAGCTTCACAGTTAGCCCCCCTCTGCATCCTTGCTTTCTCCGTCTCGCACATCTTTTCCTCCGGGAGTTATGTTCCGCTGTTGTGTTGTTGAGATCCGTCCGTAGCACTCCACAGCTTTTTAAACGGTCAAAAATGTCGGGATATGAAACATTTTGAGAGCATAGTTTCAACAGGCGTTGTCGAACATAGATGTGGGTTTGAAGTCTTATTTGTGTCGTTTTAAGCGGCATATTCAGTGAAATTTTAAAGAGGAGCTGCTCTTGGTCTCTGTCTTGGAGCGCCTCCATGGTAACATTATATCAATATATACATAAGAGTAGTCACTTTTATAAGCTCTGTGCTTTATGCACCATTAGTCTGTTATGAACTGCTCAGAACACAGTTGATGATCTACAGTATAAATGTTAACAAAGATTCTGTTATGAGTGGCTCAGGTTATCCTGAGCTATCTCTATAGTTCTGCTGCTATAGGCTTAGACTGCTGGAGGACATAGGGACCCCTTTTTCATCATTCTGCTTCATTCTATCTCTATTCTCCCACCCTGCAGAATCTGTTAGTTCAATCTCTAACGTTCTGCTCTCTCTGCTTTTTCTCATAGTAGCTTCATCTGGTCTGTTCCTGTTTGGCTGTGACTCCATCCTGGAGAGAAATATCAGCTGTGCTGCTGCCATCAACACCTTTGTTTTTTAGATATTGAAGCTTGGCCTGTTTTTCAGTGTAGTCCTGTTTCTCTGATTGTGACTAACTGGATGAGTCGATGCAATCTGACTGGATGATCTGGTGAATTGTAAAGTGACCTGAGATGACATGTGTTGTGAATTTTTGCCATAGAAATAAACTGAATAGAATTGGATTTCAGTACCCATAAGGCAGTGCTAGCATAGTTGGTTTTAGAGGTGCTCAACCTCAGAGTCTAGCACCCATAATGGCTGAAATAGAGACCGAAGGGATTGCTGCCTCACATGCTTTTTCCCAGCTGTTGTTGTTTATCATCAAGCTCTCAACTGCACAGATTTCATCGGCTCAGTGTGTTTTTATACATCAGTGCCTTTATATGCCTGCTCGTTTAAGGTTCAGTAAATCCATGCTGTTATACATAAAGGTCTTTTTAATTTCATCCACCAATGGGCTGCCTTTTTATCCTTAACTTCACAATATTTTACCAAACTTCACTTTAGGTCATTTTCAATGACTGCATAGCCTTTTCTTCCCTCAGAGGTGCACTTGTTATCCAGTCAGTTTTACCTATTTGATTTTTCTCCCCACTGAGGCACAATGAAGGGCAGATCTATTCTATTCTATTCTGTATTATTCTATTCTATTTTATACATGTTTTTTTCACCTGAAAAGAAGCTGAGCTTCTTTAACATCTCAGTAAAGGTGTCTAATGAGTTAACTTTGTCTATTTAAATGTGTTGACATCTATCTATACTGTAATTAGACAAGGAGCATCTAATTACAGTATATAATAGGAAACAATCTCTAAGTATTGTCAAGGTTTTTGTCATGAATCCTAATAATCATGAATATTCAGGGAAAAGAGAAACTCCAATAGCTAAATCTTGCAGAATAAATGAAAGTTTGTGTTTTTAATCAGGTGTTCCTCCTGCGGCTGTATATTTGTTCATGACTCTAATCGTCCTTTTTCATTAACTTAAAGTTTAATGATTTTTACACCCAAAGCATTATAACTAGGATTCATATCACTGAAGGTCTGGACTGATAAACTGATTTCCTGAGCAAAGACATCTGTTTGATAAAGCAGTAACAAATGGAGAAGTACAGGAAGTGTGAATCCAGTCATCAGATGTGTATCAGAGTAAACTCACAGATCCGTAGAGCTTTCCACGCCGGTTCATGGCCACAAAGAGCCCACTGTGGACTCCCAGCAGAGTGACCACGCCTCTCTCCACGGGAGAGATCTGCAGGAGACCTTCAGAAAACACAAACACTCTTATGGCCACGAAACCTTTCCGGTTCTATGTGTCACAGATCGATTTTACATGAAGTCTAAATGTCTCATTTTATGTCACCAAATAAAGCCTTAGAAGCACTAAAGCAAACTGTTTTTAAAAAGCTAATGAACTCGCTCTAATAATATTTTGTTAGTTCATAGAAACTCCAATGTTTTAATGAAAACAGATACTCTATAGATACTATAGATCAGGAGGGCTGCAACCTTTCATGTCCAAAGAGCCATTTCACCCGACCAAGTCAAAGCTGTTTACAGCCAAAAAGTAGAAAAACAACCTATTTACTTTTTTATTATCTCATAGAGGAAATTAGCCAACAATGTATGTATTTTTTGCTTTTAAAATACAAACCAAAAAAAAATTAATGAAAAAACATAATTTCCAAGCTAATTAAAAGTAAAATGGCTCTAAAAACATATTTCTGCTTCTTTTAATGTCCTTCTTATAAAAAAAAACAATGAATCTTTTAAGACCGTACCAGTTTTTAGTAAATTATTTAGCTCTTTATAAACATTTTAGCCACTATTAAGAGCCACTGCAGAGGGTCCAAAGAGCCACATGAAGCTGCAGGTTGCAGACCCCCCAAAGTACAAATACTTTGTTACCTTCCTCAGTAGAACTGTTGGCTATTTATATTTTAATGGAGTCATTATTTTTTTACTTTCTACTCCTTACATTCGAAAAATAGACTCATTAGTTCTGTTTCATTTAAGCTCATTTTCATTCTGGCCTGTTGGTATTAAAAACACAAAAAAAAACATCAAAATAATCAGTTTCATTCAGACATTTTTTTCAGACATTCATTTCTTTGTGGTTGAGCTCGGTGCTGCCCCAACCTGTTGCTCACCACAAACCAAAAATTAATAGCTTTTCAAGAGGATGCAAAGTTAAAAGGGACTCTGTTACCATTAGTTATAAAACTAAGAAAATAAAGTCTAAGGAAGTTATCATCCAGAACTGTAGAAAAATGAATTAAAATTTAATAGAGTAGAGCAGTAAAGCTTCTGGCCTTAACAGTTTTTCCTGCATTACTTTTATTTTTATACTTTAAGTAATTTTAAAAATGCTACTTTAACATTTTTACTGGAGTAAAAAGCTGAAGTTGATCCTCTAACTTCTACAAAAGTGTTTTTTAAACAGCAGATTTATACTGGAGGAATAAACATGTCGGCTCTGTTTATCACTATTTCTGATGAGGTTTTTTTTCTTACACTCTTGAGTTTTTGGTTTTAAATGAGAATGAAGAATAAACCCAGCTATGGGTCCCTGCAGCGTTGGACGCATGGAAACGTGCATCAATCAGAGTCCTGCAGGCTGCAGATCTAAAGGGGTCCCTGGCATGCCAGTGCTGGAGCGCGGGGTGACCTGCCCTTCCAGCCCGGCCTGTGTCCTAACTTTAGGGTTCTGCTTGGCTGCAGGCCCGGATTAGAGCGAGCTCCGGTTACACTTGTGGCGCAAAAGGTTTGCGCTTATTTGAGGTGATGTTTTCCAGCAGCGCGGATCAATATGAGCAGAGCAGCATCTCCTCTTTAGGATGGAAATCGATCAGGTGAAGCTGAGGTGGTGTTGAGAATTTACTAATCCTGAATAAAATGTAACAGTAAAACGTTTTGATTTTACAGCCTGAATGAAATACTTTAATCTGCGTTACTGAGCAACAGGTTGAAAAAGGAAAGTTTCAGATTCCGGTTGGGGATGATAATTAAATTAAAAACCACTTACTGTAAGGATTCTCGCTGTGAACGCCTGTTATTCTGCCATTGGGTAAAACCTGTAAATGAAATCCAATCCCGACGTTGCAGTAAAGGCGCCGCAGCCGCTTAATGCCGAGCAGGTAGTCTCCGTCCCGGCTCATCTCCTCCCGCTTCTCCCCCGGGATCCGCGCCAGAGAGCGCGAGTAGAGGGCCTCCCAGCGCTCCGCCGTCCGGTTCAGACCGGGGGCGCATCCCGCGAGGGCCGTCACCAAACCCAGCACCATGAGCGTCCTCAGGGCGCACAGGGACCCCATGTCAGCTCTGACGCCTCCCGGCGCGCGCTCCCCCACTGAGGTGACGCTAAAACAGCGAGTCATTCCCAGACCTGCAGGCGCACTGACTTCACCGCCTGGGCGACATTGATCCGCAGCAGCCATGCCTCTATATTTATACCAGCACACACATTACATCACTGCTCCACACTTTTCAGAAACCCCCAAAGCCAACACCGGCTGCAGCAAACAGCGGAGCGCGTCATTGTGATCAAATAATAGAGAACTTATCTCGGAGAAAAGCTTGAAAAATATGTTAATAAAAGTTTATTATAATGGGAGAAAAAAAGTCTTTGTGTGAAGCTTTCATTATCAGCAGCAGAATATCCTAATTTATGTATTGAAGGATGTAAAATAGGAAACAGCCAAGTGAACAGACTGCGTGGTTGAGACAGGAGACAGATCTATAAATGAACAATAACAGGAAAAAACACAGGTCCAATTCAGCTAAATGAAAAAAGCGCCACTTAAGACTGGTGGAGGGGAAATCATGTCGCAGAGCAAACAATGGCAGAGCTAAATAGAGACGACTGTTACAGAAGGTTGGACCTATTCTGGGGCTGCTGGGCAACCCTCATTTCAACCAAAGCACCCCTAAAATATCACTTTTAATACTCTATGAACTTTTTACAGTTAAAAAAAGTGACATTGTAAAAACTATACACTCATTCTGTCTGGTTCATCAGAAATGATCATAAACAAACAGTAAAGCAGCCTGATGTAATACAGTAATAGAATTAGCTGTTTGGACCTGTTCACTTCCTGTTTGGATTAACTGAGTGTGCAGCTGTTCAGAGGATCTCCATCTGAAGTTAAGTTATTTTCTCTGTGATATCTCTGTATCTAAGTAACTCTAACTGACTACTTTAAAACATAGCACCTTCTGCTGCACTTTTCTACTGAGCACTTGTCAGTTACACACGGTTTTATTTCTGATAGCAAGGAGTAGCTAGCCTAGGCTAGCGCTAGCTTAGCATTGCTATGGCTTCTCTCTCTCCCTCCCTTGACTCTTTTCCAACTCTTCCTTCTTCCTCTCCTCTCTCCTGCTCTCTGTGTCAGATGTTCAGTTATTCCTCTGCCTCCTTTAGTGATAATGGGATGTGTAATAAGTGTAGTATTTTTGTAGCTTTGGAGGCGAGGGTGTCAGAGTTAGAATCCAGGCTTCAGGCTGTTGAAGTAGGCCCCCCACGTAGCTGTCCTCCAAAAGTGCCTGAGCAGCCAGGCGATTGGGTAACTGTACGCAGAAAGCGTAGTCGTGGATCTCTGCCCACTGGTCACCACCAACCCGTTCACGTTTCTAACCGGTTTTCCCCACTCAGTGACACACCCACTGAGAAGCCCACTCTGGTGATTGGCAGCTCCATAGTCAGAAACGTGGCATTAGAGACACCAGGGACCATAGTCAAATGTTTGCCGGGGGCCAGAACGGGCGACATCAAATCCTACCTGAAACTACTGGCTAAGGATAAGGTTAAATACAGTAAGATTGTTATTCACGCTGGTGGTAATGACACCCGGTTACGCCGATCGGAGGTCACTAAAATTAGTGTTGCTTCGGTGTGTAAGTTTGCCAAAAAAATGTCGGACTCCGTAATTTTCTCTGGTCCCCTCCCTGATCTGACCAGTGATGACATGTTTAGCCGCATGTCGTCATTCAACCGCTGGTTGTCTAGGTGGTGCCCTGAAAACAACGTGGGCTACATTAATAATTGGCAATCCTTTTGGGGAAAGCCTGGTCTGATTCGGAGAGACGGCATCCATCCCACTTTGGATGGTGCAGCTCTTCTTTCTAGGAATCTGGCCACATTTATTAGTCCTCCAAAACCCTGACCACCCAGGGTGCAGACCAGGAAGCAGAGTTGTAGTTTAACACACATCTCTGCAGCTTCTCTACTGTTACCCACTCTTTACTCCATCCAGACAGTGTCTTGCCCACGACCAAAATCTAATAAATTAGCAAAGATTCCCAAAGGAGTAAATCATGATAATCTAATTAAAATCAAAATAACTCAAATTGGGGAAAAAGTTAAAACAATTAAATGCGGTCTGTTTAACATAAGATCGCTTTCCTCTAAAAGTCTACTAGTTAATGACTTGATTTGTGATAATCACATTGACTTGTTTTGCCTTACAGAAACCTGGCTGCAGCAAGAGGATTATGTGAGCATAAATGAGGCAACTCCTTCAAGCTATTTAAATTTTCACATCCCCAGAAGTTCTGGGCGAGGAGGAGGAGTAGCAACAATCTTCCAGTCTGACTTACTGATTACTCCCAAAACAGTTAATACCTACAACTCTTTTGAACATTTAACCCTTAATTTCCCTGATCCAAATTTCAAGGCAAGAAAACCTCTTCTTTTTGTAACTTTGTATCGTCCACCAGGTCCTTACTCTGAATTTTTAGATGAGTTTTCAGAGTTCCTTTCTGATTTGGTATTAAATACTGACAGGGTCATCATAGTGGGAGATTTTAACATCCATGCTGACATTGAAGGCGATAGCTTAAGAGCAGCCTTTAATGCTATCTTAGACACTATTGGCTTTGTTCAAAATGTGAATAGTCCCACGCATTCTCATCTTCATACTTTGGATCTTGTGCTGACATACGGCATAGAATGTGAAGAAATAACAGTATTTCCTCACAACCCTGTCCTCTCTGACCACTTTCTAATAACCTTCAGGATTACTTTAACAGAGTTCTCCTCCCCCAAAAGAAGGTTCAATTTTAGTAGATCTTTATCAGATAGTGCAGTTATAAATTTTAAAGAATCTGCTTCACTTTCTCTCTCCTCTGTGTCACTGAGCAGTGCTGCAGAGTGCAAAAGTTTAGCTTATTCCCCTTCACAGGTTGATGATTTTGTTGATGGGGTTGCTAGTTCTCTGCGTATTGCCTTAGACAACGCAGCTCCTTTGAAAATGAAAACCGTTAAAAATAGAAAGCTTGCTCCTTGGTTTAATGCAGAGCTGCGTACTTTGAAGCAAAATGCTAGGAAACTGGAGAGAAAATATCGCTCCACAGGCCTGCGAGAGTCCTTCCTAGTCTGGAAAAATGGTTTACTGCTGTATAAGAGGACCCTTTGTAAAGCAAGAGCAGCATACTTCTCCTCATTAATAGAGGAGAATAAGAATAATCCTAGATTTCTTTTTAATACAGTTGCCAAACTCACCCAGAGCCATAGCTCTGTTGAACCGTCCATTCCACCTGCTCTTAGCAGCAATGACTTTATGGGATTCTTTATAAATAAGATTGATCTTATTAAAAATAAGATCATAAGCACTCCTCTATCCGCGATTGTACCTGAGGTAGTCATGGAATCTGAACTGGGTTTAGACTGCTTTGATCCAGTTGAACTCTCTGAATTAGCAAAATTATTGTCTTCATCTAAGCCTTCAACTTGTATGTTAGATCCAGTTCCAACCAGGTTATTTAAGGAGGTATTCCCTTTGATCTCCTCCTCCATTTTAGATGTGATTAATCTATCTCTGTTACAGGGATATGTACCTAAAGCTTTTAAGGTTGCTGTAATTAAACCTCTGCTTAAGAAACCGTCTCTTGACCCAGATGACTTGGTCAATTATAGACCTATATCCAATCTTCCTTTCTTATCCAAAATTCTTGAGAAAGTAGTTGCCAAACAAGTTTGCGATCACTTCCACCATAATGAACTTTTTGAAGAGTTTCAGTCTGGCTTTAGAGCTCATCATAGCACTGAAACAGCTCTGGTGAAAGTCACTAATGATATTCTCATGGCCTCAGATAATGGACTTGTATCTGTGCTCGTCCTGTTGGATCTTAGTGCTGCATTTGATACAGTTGACCATAATATTCTTTTAGAAAGACTTGAATATTTTGTTGGAATTAAAGGAACAGCACTAGACTGGTTTAAATCTTATCTATCTGATCGAATTCAGTTTGTTCATGTTAATGATAGATCTTCAACACGCTCAAAGGTTACCTGTGGAGTACCACAGGGATCAGTGCTAGGACCAATTCTCTTTACTTTATACATGCTCCCAATTGGTAGAATTATTAGACAGCATGGGATTAATTTCCACTGTTATGCTGATGATACCCAGCTATATCTGTCTATAAATCCAGATGAAGCTAACCCATTACATAGATTACAGGCATGTCTTGAAGACATAAAAACCTGGATGACTCTTAACTTTCTGCTTCTGAATGCAGACAAAACAGAAGTTATAGTCTTTGGACCAGAGTCTCTGAAAAAGAAACTGATTAGCCAGTCACTTCATTTGGATGGGATTAAACTGATTTCAGATAATAAAGTAAAAAATCTTGGTGTTGTTTTTGATCAGGACCTGTCATTTAAATCCCACATCAAAGAGGTTTCTAGAATTTCCTTCTTTCATCTGAGGAACATTGCAAAAATTAGAAATATCCTGTCCAGGGGTGATGCTGAGAAACTAGTCCATGCATTTGTTACTTCAAGGCTGGACTATTGTAATTCTTTACTATCAGGAAGTCCACAAACTGTAGTTAAAAGCCTTCAGCTGATCCAAAATGCTGCAGCCAGAGTTCTAATGAAAATTAAAAAGAGAGATCATATCTCGCCTATCCTGGCTTCTCTTCATTGGCTTCCTGTTAAATCAAGAATAGAATTTAAAATCCTCCTTCTCACATATAAAGCCTTAAATGGCCAAGCTCCATCTTATATCAGAGATCTGATTGTTCCTTATGTTCCTAACAGAGCACTTCGCTCTCAATCTGCAAGTTTACTAGTGGTTCCTAGAATTTCTAAAAGTAGAATGGGAGGCAGATCTTTTAGTTATCAGGCTCCTCTCCTGTGGAACCAACTACCAGTTTTAGTCCGTGAGGCAGACACCCTGTCTACTTTTAAGGCTAGGCTTAAAACTTTCCTTTTTGATAAAGCTTATAGTTAGAGTGGCTCAGGTTATCCTGAGCTATCTCTATAGTTATGCTGCTATAGGCTTAGACTTTTGGAGGACATAGGGACCCCCATTTCATCATTCTGCTTCATTCTCTCTCTGTTCTCCTATTCTGCAGAATCTGTTAGTTCAATCTCTAACCTTCTGCTCTCTCTGCTTTTCCTCAGAGTAGCTTTGCCTCGTCTGTTCCTG
This sequence comes from Cyprinodon tularosa, assembly GCF_016077235.1. NCBI lineage: Eukaryota > Metazoa > Chordata > Actinopteri > Cyprinodontiformes > Cyprinodontidae > Cyprinodon > Cyprinodon tularosa. The sequence goes on from NW_024037888.1 coordinate 58,919, forward strand.
TTTGGCTGTGACGTCATCCTGGAAAGAAACATCAGCTGTGCTGCTTCTATCAACACCCTTGTTTATAGATGTTGGAGATCGGCCTGTTTTCCAGTGTGGTCCTGTTTCTCTGACCGTGACTGAGTGGATGTGCTTTCTTCGTCCTCTGGCATGGGAGCTGCCTTGGAGCTCGTCTGCCTGGCTGTGTGTTTCCTGGACGGGGCCGCCTTTTACAGCTGCTTTTTGTATCTCTGCTTCTGTCTCCTTGAACCCCAGTCGGCCTCGGCAGATGGCCGCTCACACTGAGCCTGGTTCTGCTGGAGGTTTCTTCCTGTTAAAAGGGAGTTTTTCCTCTCCACTGTCGCTACAAGCATGCTTAGTGTGGGGGATTGTATTTGAGTCAATGAGTCAATGCAATCAACTGGTTTTCCTTAGATAGAAAACTTTGTATCAATTTGATCTGGTTGAACTGTAAAGTGCCTTGAGATGACATGTGTTGTGAATTTGGCGCTATATAAATAAACTGAATTGAATTGAATTGAATTGATGGAGCTCCTTATCTAAAATGTTGAGCAACGCTTTGAGGAAAATGCTTCATTCAGGTGTTTCTGAAATGTTTAGTCCATAGGAGGTTCTAGACAGGGGCCAACGGGGGCCAGTGCCCCTGTAGATCGTGTCCTGGCTCCTGTTATGGCCCCTGTACTGAAGGCATAATACTGAAAGAGGTTCTAATGATGAACACACATGGTTGCTGATAGTTACTTTCTCTTTTTTTTCTTTACAAATTCTGTTTTATTAATGATTTAAAAACAATAAGCTTCAGTGGGATTGAGATAGGATCCCAGTTCCCTTCTGCTAAATGTTTTTTCAAAACAAATAAAAAGAAAAACTTTTACAGCTGAATTTATCTTGAGTTCTAATTCAGATCTGATAGAAAATAGTAATTTTAACTTAAATTCAGTCAAAAATATGTAAAATTCCTAAAATCTGAATGTATATTCACCTAATGAGACAGAATTTTAATGAAGCCTAATTGAATAGAAATTTCCTTTCATGCAGCTCTCTTAATATATTTCAATCTCTTGCCCAGTTTTGAAAACACACTTTTGCACTTTTTACAGTAAAAAACAAAAAATTCAATATTTACATTTACTGAGTGATTATTTATCTTTTTTTTTCAGTTTCTAGTTGAATTTAAAATCCATTTTCTAATTGCCAGTGTTAAAGTTAGGCTCTCTGTCTGCACCTCAAAGCTTTCTCTCTCCAGTTCTTTCCGCTGAACAGAAATCACTCTTTAAATAACACTTCGTAACTTAGATGTAATAAATAAGCAGGAAGCATTACAACAGATTCTGATAGAAATTATAATCTTACTCAGATCAGAGAAGTTTTTTAGAGTTGCAGAAGGCAGCTGCTCACCTCTGGACTCACCTCTCAGGAAGTGGCCCAGATTAACAGTTAAAAAGGCATTTTATAAATCTCCAGTCTAACACATCATCACATCATTACCTCATTATTTCATCACATTACACATGTCAGCAGATGATTAGAATCCATGGATTCAGCCTTATCAAATTATTCCACTCTGTTCTTAGCTGAAGGACGCTGCTCTCATTCCCACATCTATTTCACGTACAGAATGAAGATCATCACTGGATATCCTGACAGAGAAACTGGCCTAATTAGATTAAAACATCAGTTCTGACGCGCAACAGGCAGCTAATATTAAGGTGTAAGAAACTCACACATCATCAATGCTAATTATGCTAACAGCAGTCTAAAGAGGGAGAGGCAGGGGCGGTCCTAGGAGGAGAGGTTTAGGGGGGCTGAGCACTCAGAGAGCTGTCTGCACAGACAAGATTCATTTCACTGTGAAACAGCAAAAAGCAGGCTTTGTTTAGAAGAATACCCCAACCAATTAGAGCTTTTAAATCAACTCATTTCATGGAAACCTTTCAATCAGTTTTCATGAAATTAGTTTTCTCTTTTGTGCCAAAATGACTTCCATGATAAATGTAAAATAATTGCCTGAATGAAACGTTTTTCTTTGCTAGTTTAACAGCTGCTGCTATTCTGTCTGGTTCCTTTCCTGGTTTTTCCTCACCTTTCACACACCTGGCTCCTCTGCTCCCCCGTTACACCGCTCACTCTGTAGACTGGCTATTATAAAATGGATTAAAAATTCAAAGAACTAGAAACTGAGAAAATAATAACGACTTACTAATGATTCACTACATGTTAATATTGATATTGTGGTTTTAAAGATAATCAAACTATTATATTACTAGTATCTTTTTTAAATTTGTTTTGAAAAAAACATTTAGCAGAAGAAAACTGGGATCCTATCTCAATCCCACTGAAGCTTTCACCTTATTGTTTTTAAATCATTAGTAAAACAGAATTTATTAAGAAAAAAAAAGAGAAAGTCACCATCAGTAACCATGTCTTTTCCAGCGCAGATCATCATTAGAACTTCTTTCAGTATTATGTCTTCAGTACAGGGGCCATAACAGGGGCCAGGACATCATCTACAGGGGCACTGGCCCCCGTTGGCCCCTGTGTAGAACCGCCTATGGACTAAACATTTCAGAAACACCTGAATGCAGGATTTTCCTCAAAGCGTTGCTCAACATTTTAGTTGAGGAGCAGAGGAGCAAGGTGCGTGGAAAGTAAAAGGTCAGGAAACACCAGGTGACCTCTGACTGTCACCAAGATTTCTCTCTGCCCTGGGAGGGAATTCAGAAGATCTCCTTTAAAAGGAATTTAGGTAAATGGTTCATCATAAGGGAATTATTGTCAGTCCTGAAATTTGAGTAAGATTTTTTGTTCTCTATAACAGCTTTCTGATGTTCTACAACTAATCATGTTTTTTTGTCCTGTTCATAATGTAGGTCAGCTATTTATAATGAAACTCATCCCAAGTGCTTTAATTGAGGAGAGTTTAAATTAAAAGTCAGTCAGCGAGGAATAATTATTGGATCATTATTTATACGTAAAAATAATACATTCACAGTGATTTAATGAATTTAGCATTAATCAGTAAAAAACTAAAAATAATAATTTTCATCGCGATCACTGAGTCTGCAGCGGCCATTTTTGCAGTGAAACTGACAATGCCCACGTGCATGGCAGCTGGATGCTGGAATACATCGGGTAAAAGTGAAAAAAAAAAGTTATTCCACCTTTCTGATTCCTGATCCTCCACGGACGGGTTGGTCGTTGGATCGCCAACTTGAAGAGGGAGGATTTGCCATCGAACTTCTGGCCAGAGAAAAAACACATAATATGTAGCCAACATTTGGAAGAAGAATGATTTCAAGATGACTTGGATAATAGCGCGTTGTGACAAACACCAGATACAGCACTGGGACTTGATCAACAGCCGATACCGCACCGTGACGTCACAAACCAGTAGGTGGCAGTAGTGTTCTTTGACAAACATGGATGCCTCCAGTAAAGCACATTCACATGAAAATTACTCTGAATTAAAAACACTGATCATTTACTGAACAGGATGGAATCATTTCAGATTTAAAGAACTTTCAGACGTTTGAATCTTGACTACGACTGAACTTTTCCTTTGATTTTTTATCATCTAATAACCGGCTAATAGAATAATTATAACAGTTAGCTTTATAGTTCTTTTATTTCAGTGAATCATTTTAACGCTAATAAAAACCCAACGGTTAAGATTACTGTACATATTTGAAAAAAAGAATGTTTAATATCTGCTTAGAGCTTGTTATTTTGAAAGCTGCATTTTTCTGACCTTAAAGCCTCTTTTGCTAACTTTCTGATATGACAGAGCTGTTATTTGTCTTTATGTTGAATTATAGTCTGAGTAAACCTTTGATCCTTCCTGCTCTGCTTTGATCAGGCAGATCCTGTTTTCTGAGGTACACTTCCGCTCAGAAGGTGCTACTGTATCACTTCATCTTTTTCTTTGCTGTAAAAAGTGCAGAGAAAATGAAGATGTTTGAGGTTTTCTGAGAACAGACACTCAACATGGAGGACCAGAGGCTAAAGCCATGACCTGCTTTTCTTGCAAAGGAGTACTTCTGTAACCTAAACAGTGGAAAGTATTCAAACTGGGAGTATTGACGACCCGAAGAGCTGAGAAGTAGCCAGTCCTCAAACATTTAGCCAAACCCATCATCGTCTCCGGAACCAGAAGGGCTGCTTGATCATTGCATGTCCAGAAGTGTGATAAACTAAACCACATGTGATCCATCCCACCATCCGGGTTACTGCTTGGTTGACCTTTTGACCATCTGAGATTATTTGGTCAAAAGCAGATGTGTCAAAAAGTTTATTCCTCCTGTATAAATCCTGCTGTTTAAAAACACTTTTGTAGAAGTTAGAGGATCAACTTCTGCTTTTTTACTTCAGTAAAAGTGTAAAAGTAGCATTTTTAAAACTAATTAAAGTGTAAAAGTAAAAGTAATGCAGGAAAAACTGTTAAGGCCAGAAGCTTTACTGCTCTACTCTATTAAAGGACCATTTTTCTACAACTCTGGATGATAACTTCCTTACACTTCATTGTTTTATAACTAATGGTAACAGCGTCACATTTAACTCAGCATCATCTCGAAAAACGATTTATTTTGGTATGTGGTGAGCAACAAGTTGGGGCAACACGGAGTCCAACCACAAAGAAATTAAATATCTGAATTAAACTAATTATTTTTGATGGTTTTTATTTTTCTAAATACCAACAGGCCATAATGAAAATGAGCTTAAATGAAATAAAGCTATTAAACTATTTTTAAAATATAAGGTGTAGAAGTAAAAAGTTGTCTTAAATAATTACACTGCAAAAAATGGAAATATAAACAAGTCATTTTATCTTGAATTGAGGAGGTAGGTGAGACACTTTTATAATGGAACAAGACAATTTACATTTAAAATAAGAAAAAGCAACTGCATTGTCTTATTACAAGTGCATATTATCTAATTATATCATTTTAAGATTAAAAATAATTTTATTAATAATCTCATTCTATTGGCAAATCATCCCATTAACCTTCTAAAATGAAGGGTTAATACACTTGATTTAATAATTTTTTACTTATTTCTAGGTAATATTTGCAGTGTACTCCAGTAAAGTATAGATATGCAACATTTTCACTTCGGTAACGTAACAAAGTATTTACTTTGCTACTTGACACCTCTGGTCAAAAGTGAACTAAAATATTTGGAAAAACTCTGTAAAAGTTTTCAGATTCCTTATCTGCTAAAACGCTGGTATGGTGGTGGTGGGGGCTGGGGTTGAGGGGGGGTTATACCAGATGTTTAATAAAAAACAAAAATCCTCCCAGATCCATGATGGACGCCTGGTCAGATGACAGTAATGTTGCTTGAATCACTTCCAGGATTCTGGAGAGATTTCTTTTCAAAGCGTAGACAACCTGAGGTTTTTCCGTCGCTGTCCATGGTTCTGCAAGCTTTTTCTTTTATAAGCTAAACAAAGTGGGAGTTAGACTTTTCTGGTCTTTGAGCCACAAACACATTTGGAAGCTGCTTCCTGTTTATTTTGTTGTTTATGTTGCTCTCAGTAATTGTGGTTTCAGGTTGCAGGTGAGCAATGAAATTATGCCAAGGGTTAGGGGTTTTAAATTTCACAGGGTGGCAGCTGCAATTTGGAGCTTAAAATGTCTGAGCATTCAGTGCATGCATTCATCGTCTGTCTGTTGAGTTCTCAGCTCAAAAAGAAAGCTTATAGAAGACAGATTTATGACAACTAGATTCAGAAATGGTATTTGCTCCATAGTCAATATTTTGGAATAGCTGCTGTGCTATGAAGTAGCAAATATTAATTTTATAAAATGCATTTTGTTTTTCAAAAAAAAGCATAATAAAAAATAAAATAATTTGTGGATGCGCCACTTTGTTTGTGAGGTCCAGCTTTCAAAAAGTTGCAGGGTGGGCTGGGTTGGGCTTCTACGTAGGAATAAATCACTAATTGTCTGTTTTCTGCAGATGTAAATGTTTATTAAATCAATTTATTATTTGGGTTTTTATGGAATTCCTTTGAACTGATCCCAAAAATAAAAATAAGAAAAAAAATCAAATTAATTATCAAATAAACTTAAAAAAAACATGACTAATTGCTGCCTGTAGAGGTCACTGTTTACAAACCAATGTCCCTTCTCCAGCCGCTGCTCACCAGCATGAGCTTCAGCACTAAAGGATTCTTACATCTGGATCATCAAACTGTTGCTATGGATGCAAAATAATGAAGAAAACAGCATCTTCATGTGTTTCCTGTTGAAAGAAGCACCACTGCTGTTTTAAATGACTGACTGAGATAATAAAAACGCTCAGATAATTACAGATCTCTGTTGCTCTGTTGCTTAAATCCTTCATGATGAATTCAGAGAGCAATCCCAGAGGGAAACGTCCCTCAGACAGATGGCTTTCGGACAGGGGCCACAAAAGGCCCTCACCTCTCTCCGGTCCTGCATTCCTGCTGAGTAATACTAGAGTGTGGCATTCATAACAAGGTGCAGCAAGGTGTAACACTTTGTATGATACCGTTTGTGCTTTCAGGAGGGCCAGCCTTGTTTATCCACGGCAGCTTTTGGTCGGCTTTTCAAAAAACTGCCTTAAAGTCTCAGGCGGCATCGATTCCCAGGCCCCCCCTGGGAGGAACTTTTGTTCTGGCCAGGAAGCCTCCCCTGCCTGCAGGTATAGGATGACAAGGCTTTATATGCTGCTGCCTATAGATGGGAAAAAGGCAAAACCTGAACTTCCAAAGGAGTTGTGCTGCTGCGGCCGGTGAATTGAAGTCCGATGGTCTTCTCTGTGCAGCACTCTGTGAGAACGATGGCCGCCCTCTTCTCATTAGGCCACATAGGTCATTTAAGCCATTCGTTTTCCTCAGATTTGGTTTAAAGAATCTTTAAATTATGAACAATGAGTCTTGTAGTTAATTACTGTTCTGACCAGGGCAGAAACAATTAATGGGATTAATCGTTAATTGGAGTATAGAGACTCTGAAACATGCCTTTAGCTGACAGAGCGACCCACTGAGAGCAGGGATTATACCAAGATTTTAGAAAATAATATATAAACATTTTATATTTAAGGTAAAAATCTTTTTCATCTGTCAATCTGCTCTAACCAAAACTCCTTAAGTGGAAACGTTTCATTTTCCCCTGTTTTAATTCTGTTAAAAGTCTACTTTGAGGAACATTTGACTATCGGATTATTAATCTAAGGCCGCTCAGGTTTCTACCCATTCAAAAGGAGTTTTTTCTCTCCACTGTCACTGCCTTGAGATGACTTGATGTGAATTGGAGCTATAGAAATAAACTGAATTTAAATGAATCGATTAATCAAGAAAATAACCGACAGTTTAATCAATTTGCAAATCAACATTAGTTGCAGCCCTATTTCTGACTTTTAAATGCGTAACAGTTCCACTAACTGTTCTTAGTTTTAAAGTTGATAAAAAATGAGTTGAAGCTCTGAAGAGGTTTTTACCAGAAGCAGAAGAAACGATGAATTCTAAAATGACCCGACATGTAAAATATGCTTCAAAAGCTGCATTTCTGCTCATAGAACATCAGGAAATGGAGAAGTTGTAATAAACCAGCCAGGGTTCGTTTTTTCCTCTTTGGGTCGGTACCATTATGTTCTTTATGATGGAAGCGGGCGGCAGGTGAAATGTGGAAACAGTCTCATCAATAACTTACAACTTAGACGACAAATAAATATTCATATCATTAGTAAAATATACAAAGTACTTCTTTCTGTTTATACACAGTAGACGATCACATGGGGAGAACATTGCAGTTGCTCCGGTCTCACACTGATCTCCATTCGCTTCTTAATGTGAAAAAGACAAAAAAGTGCTTCTCCCTGTTCAGTCCTGCCATCAGCATCCATAACCATTAATAGCAGTTAATAACAAAATATTACTTTGATTCTTACAAACATAAAGCTGTGATGCTGCTGGGGGGGCCGTCGTGCAGGGCAGCCGGGGGGAGCAGGACGGACAGTACAGCATCTTAACTCGCTTCTTCACACAACATTTGCATTTCTAGTTTAACAGACGGTGCAGCAGAGGAGGCGTTGTCCAAAGCTCCGGATAACGGATAAAGGCAGAATACCAGCATCCAGTCGGTGGCCTTTGAGTCTCTCTTCCTTATTGAATGAATTATCCTCCATCTCTGCACACCGACAAAATATTCCAGCAGTCGGGGAATTTAGAATCCAAGCCATAATCCCACATCCTCCTCCAGCTGCAGTATGTGCCCAGTTCCTGGATCCAGGAGGATGCAGAGCGCTAGGAGACGAAGTCCCTCCTCTAAAAGTCTGCGGAGTCATCTGGCTGCTGGCCTCCGCTCTTCCTAGCACGGTGCCGCCGTCTGCGGCGTCCCCCGCGCCGCCCCTGCTGATGCCCATGATGCGCACCTTGGATGTCCCTCAGCTTCCTCACCATCTCGTGGTCCTTGTTGCCTAGCACCCGAGGCAAAAAGAGCGAGGCTTTATCAGTGCTCCGCGTTTTAAAGCCTCGCCGTGGCCGCCCCTTGCCGTTGATGGAAATGTACCATTGTCTCTTGACGGTGGCTCTCCGCTTGCTGTTGCCACCACCAGTTCCCGGCGGCAGGGGCTGCTCTGTGAAGTGTTGCCGTGATGCATATGTGTTGTACCCCAGCTCATGGATACGCTCCACAAACTCACATTCTTTGTTGAAAACCTCCTGAAAAAAAGAAGAGGAGAGAAGGAATGAGCAGGGGTTTTTTATGCGAGTCTTTCTTCTTCTACATTTCCATTTGAACATCAGAGGCAAAAAAATTAATAAATAAATAACTTAGTTTAAACTTTAAATCTTTAGACAGCATGATTTGAAATGTTTTTCCAAATTCATCCACTTATAAATCAGAGTTCATCAAGAAGCAAATGAGAAATCAAAACTATAGAAAATTACAGTTAGTTTTTAGTGATACTGAGGACTTAAAATCCCGCTCAGTTTATCAGAACTGGAACATTTGGGGCAAATCTCTGTGCATATAGAGTTCTAGCCTCTAACATAGAGAACATGAAGAGTATAAGGATGCTGTATGCATACTGACCGAGGCGTACAGCCTTCCCTTTTCGTTCATGGCCAGATATTTGCCTGAAAAAAGCCCTTTTATGGCCACCACACCCACGTCCACTGCTGTGATCTCCATGATGCCTGCAGACAAACAGAGTAAATAAAGTCAAAACTTGAGGAAATGTACATATATGTAAAAAAAAAAAATGCAATCTATTTATTTATTTAGTTAATTTAGTTGCATATTTGTTTTAAGTCCTACCAGTGGTGCCGCCAGGAATTGATATTGGGCCCCGACCAATAAGGATGCATTTATTTTTATTGGTGTAAAATTCTGGGTGACAGACATTGACCTTTTGGTCAATATATTCATGCTTTATTAATGCTTAAAAACAAGGGAGAACACAAAAATAATTCATTTCAATGCTGGATTTTCTATTTTTTATTTGAAAAATAGAGCATGACAAATCTTTCCTCTTCGTTTGCGGCCCCCCTGTCAGTCAAGGGCCCTTACAATCTCTAAATATGATTAACTAAATGCCAAAAACTGTAAATTTTTACTGTGATATATATATATATATATATATATATATATATATATATATATATATATATATATATATATATATATATATATATATATATATATATATATATATATATATATATATATATATATATATATAGCCTATATATATATATATATATATATATATATAGCCTATATATATATAAAATATTTCAAATCTTTAAATAAGTGAATTAGTAGTTGATTGAAAAGTTTGTGATAGAGAGGGTTTGAGTTTCTCTCTGTGGGGTAGCCTGTTTATTGGCAGTTTTGATCAAAGGCGCATTTAGCGCCATAGAGTCGCTTTAACAGTCTCATTAGATGAACACATCCGTTAAGTCTGCGCCTTTTATCCTGCCTGAGATTTCCACGCAGTGAGAAATGAATCAGTGAATAAAACCTTTTAGTGATGAAGCCTGAAATAAAAATAAAACAGCCAAAAGTAGCAGCAGCTGCTGGGCGTTTCTATCAAATTAAATTTATAATTTAAAAGTGCGGTTTGAAAGATTTAGAGAAGTTTCAGCGCGCAGAAGTGCGGGTCACCTTGAGTTTTAAATAAAGCAATAAAAGAGAATGAGTTCTTACTGAACGGGTTGTTTTCCTCCAGGGATCCATCTATCCTCCCGCTGGGATGGATCTGTAAATGATATTTAGTGGCGCAGTAAAGTTTCCTGCGCCTCGGCGCTCCTCCGAGGTGCTCATACACTCCCCCGCGGCCCCCGGCGTCTCTCCGCTGCCGAGGGTCACAAATCTGGCCTGGCGAGCAACGGGCCCGGGGCCAAACGGGATCCAGCAGACTTGCCAACAGCAGCAGGGGAAACATCAGCATCGTGGCATGGTCGGCGGGGAACAGCTGCTGCAAAGAATCAGACGATATTCGAGCGGCCCTCCGGGTCCCATCAAAGTGTGGGGCCCCTAAGGCTGCAGAGCTCCAGCGGACATGTGTGACAGCGCAGCCGGCGCGCGGCTCGGGATCCTCCTGTGCAGCTGAGTGAGAGCCTCGCCTCAGACTGAGCGCACATATAAAAGAAGCTTGTGGCGACAATAGGCTGAACTTCGACCAATTGGTACAAAGGAGAGGGGAGGCAAAAGGTATTAGCCCTGTGTGAAGTGAGAGACAAGCGGCGAGGATAAAATTACATAGTGGCAAAGTGCGGAACAGCTCTCCTCTCTGAACTCCTCTCCTGGAATCTCCTAAAAGAGCAAATTAGACATCCTAAATTATACAGGCGCTCTGAGGCTGCGCCAGCCGCAGCAGCAGGTGAGGAATAACACTGCAGCTGCTGCAGCTGCTGCAGGCTAGGAATAACCCTGCTGCAGATGCTGCAGCTACTGCCGCTGCAGTTGCTGCTACTGCTGCAGCAGGTGAGGGATAACGCTGCAGCTGCTGCAGTTGCGGAATAACACTGCTGCTGCTGTAGCTGCTGCAGGTGAGGAATAACACTGCAACTGCTGCAGTTGCTGCTGTGGCTGGTGCATCCTCACAGCACCAATTTTGGATGTCTAAAAATACAGCTGCAGCAACTGCAGCTGCTGCTGCGGCTACAGCTGCTGCAGTTGCTGCAGATGAGGAATAACACTGAAGCTGCTGCAGTTGCTGCCTGTGAGGAATAACACTGCAGCTGCTGCTACTGCTGCAGTTACAGCTGCGGCTACAGCTGCTGCTGCTTTCATCTCCAACTCTGAAAACTTTTACTCCAAACTGTGTGTCTTTCCTAAATGTTTGAAAGTCACCTGACCTCAGGTCTGCTGCTCATTCAACCTGCAGAGAAATCCACACTGCAGCAACCTCCTAAGCAAAAATAAGTGGATTTACCCTTAATTTGAGTAGGAAAATAAGATTATACCCCATTAGAATGAGCCTTTTACCATTAAAATAATTAGTTATTATGCACTTGAAAGAAGAGACTGCAGTTGTTGTTTTTTTCTTGTTTAAATGTAAATTGTGCAGTCGCATTGGCAAAGTTACTCTCTTATCTGCTCAATTCAAGACAAAAAAATTCACTTATTTTAAGAAAAAAATATTTAGATAAATTTTTTTTGCTTCACTGGAAAAACAATCTAGAAATAAATGAAGTGTATGTATCCTTAATTTGAGCAGATAAATTAGATATTTTGCCAATGGAATGAGTATTTTACACTTAAAATAAGATAATTAGATTATTTGCACTAGAAATAAGACAATGTGATTGTGTTTTATTATTTAAAGTGTAAATTGTCTTGTTCCATTGGCAAGATGTCTCTTTAACTTCCTCAATCCAAGAAAAGATGCACTTATTTTATGAAAAAAATATTTATCTAGATTTCGATTTCTTTCCAGTCCAGTGTGTGCACAGCAGAACAGAGAGCTCAGGAAAATGTCTTCACTCCAAAAACCATCTAGAAATGAACAAAAATGTCTTGAATTAAGTGTATTTACCATAAATCTGAGTAGGTAAAAGATAATTTGCCAATGGAATGAGTATTTTTACTCTTAAAATAAGATAATTAGATAATATGCAGTTCTAATAAGACAATGCAATTATTTTTTCTTATTTTAAATGTAAATTCTCTTGTTTCATTGGCAAAATATCTCACTTACCTCATCAATTAGAAAAAAAAATGTACTTATAGCAAGAAAAAAATGACTTATTTAGATTTAATTTTTTTTGCAGTGTTCTTATTTGCTCCTGAATGTTTCTAGGCTCCTCTTGACCTGCAGAGGCGTCCAAAGTATTCATGTTTATTCCTCCAGTATAAATCCTACTGTTAAAAAAAACTTTTATTGAAGTAAGATGATCAATTTCAGCTTTTTACTCCAGTAAAACTATAAAAGTACCATTTTTAGAACTACTTACAGTATTAAAGTAAAAGTAATGCAGAAAAAATGTTAAAGGAGAAGTCCGCTCATATTCAGAATCCAAACTTCTGAAAGTTCTTTAGTTATGAAATGATTCCATCCTGTTCAATAAATGATCAGTGTTTTTAATTCAGAGTAATTTTCATGTGAATGTGCTTTACTGGATGCATCAATGTTTGTCAAAGAACACTACTGCCACCTACTGGTTTGTGACGTCACGGTGCGGTATCGGCTGTTGATCAAGTCCCAGTGCTGTATCTGTTTGTCACAACGCGCCAAGGGCGTAGGTTTGATTTGAACTTTGGTAGGGACACTATCAGTCGGTTGTCATTGGTGCTATGCAATATGCATGTCCTTTTTTATGCACAGTGTGAGCATCCGTACTGATAAGAGGAATTCATTGTTAAAAGAGAAAAGCATCATTTTGCTACATTAATAAAAATTGTATAAGCACTACACTCATTAGATGCTGTTTATTAATGTTTGAAGTATCACCGGCTCTGATGAATGTGGAATTAGGACTGTTTTCCACTTTGAATATGGTTTCATTTGAACGACTAAGAGAGAAGGTAAATACAGTATTTTCTTCTGAAGATATAGAATTGTGCAGAGTTAAACCCCACTCTTATATTTTTAACTACTATTCTCTCTCTGTATCAAGCAAAAATAATACATTCATTAAAATATTAACTTCACTATAAAAGTGGAACATCTGGGCTGTAGTTACTCTGTGTAGCCCATTTCATGTATTTTATCTGGGACTGAAAAAATGAATCATATTAATTGATTATTTCAATAATCGTCAACTAATTTAGTGAGTGATTCATCATTAACTGGAGAATAGAGACTCTAAAACATAATAAAAATGTAAAATATGCCTTTCTCCGACAGAGCAACCCACTTAGATCAGTAATTATACCAACATTTTAAAAATACAACATATATATATAATATATAAGATAAAAAAAATGTTTTTGTCTGTCAATATTCTTCATCCAGAACTCATCAAGAGGAAATATTTTAGTATCACCTGGTTTATTTAGACATCACCTGAAGCACTGAAGGGCAGCTGCTTCACCTACAAGCTGCCCTGCATCATTATTACTGGATATCTGTGTTTCCTATAATCATATAATGTATAAGTACATTTTTAATAGTAAAGGATTAAATGTAACACAACCTTTTATCATCGTCCTATATTGCTTACTGTCTGACTGTTTAAATAGCTCCTTATGTATATTTTCTTTTTTAGTAGCATCATCTACAAACACAACACTGAGCATGAGCCTAAGTGTATTAAAATATAAAATCACTTTTATCAATTATAAAAGACAATATAACACTATCTTATCTGTAATTTAATAATATCCAAAATAAACAGTCAGATTCAAGCATTTTTACCAGACATTAATGTTTGTACTAATTTACTTGTGTGGAAATCTATGTAAGATAAAATCAATGTTAATATTCTTCCTCTGTTTGTTCTTGTCTTTATCCTATTTCTAGAAGTATAAATAGTCAATTAAAATATTATTATTATGTGGAACCCTAATTATGCTTTTTAAACAAAAAATAGCAGATGTTTAGGCCCCATTTCTTGTTGTTATAGGCTACTCTATAAAAGAAATAACACCTGCTAATAATTATACCTGAAAGAGTCATCAAAAAATGAAAACAGTAATAGCAACTAAATATCGGTAAAAAGGAAACCCTCACATTTTCTTTCTTAATTGGCTGTGGCTAAGAATCAGAAATGTTGATGGCTTACAGCCTTTATTTGCCAATTTTTCCAGCAGTCGTCAGAACTCCTGGCTGACTCAGAATATTTCGTTTTAAAAAAGAAAAAAAAAAGGTTTTTGTTTTGTAGTGCACATGATATTCCTTTTTCTTTTTTTAATTGGGACTAGTTTTGCAGCCTAATATTAATTGTAGTAACCGCGGCATTCTAGTGTGAATAAATTTTCAATTTTGTGCTCCAAGTACAGACGGACTAGAAAACAGCCTATCAGAGAGAGAGAAGGCGGAACCTAAGGCAGAACAACCAATGAGAGTGGAGTTAACCATGCGCTGCTACGTGAAAGGGACAGGAGAGACCAGGCAGAGGAGCTGCGAGAGGAAAAGAAGCCACTGCTGCAACAAGTACTGCTGTAAATTATAAACATGGGGACATGTCCCTATGGTCCCTATGCAAACCTACGCCAATGCAACGCGCTATTATCCAAGTCATCTTAAAAAACATTCTTCTTCCAAATGTTGGCTACAGATTATGTGTTTTTTTCTCTGGCCAGAAGTTCGATGGCAAATCCTCCCTCTTCAAGTTGGCGATCCAACAACCAAACCGTCCGTGGAGGATCAGGAATCAGAAAGGTGGAATAACTTTTTTTTTTTCCACTTTAACCGATGTATTCCAGCATCCAGCTGCCATGCACATGGGCATTGTCAGTTTCACTATAGCTCTGGTGAATTTCAATGGTGAAGTCCTCTGGAAATCTTCAATAATTGTTGTTGATTGCAGATGTGTCTAGTAGTTCCCATTGATTTAGCTTGTAAGGCGGGGAGAATGGCGCTAGGCTTACCGCACCGTGACGTCACTGCTGGAAGATGGCAGGAGGGAGGGGTTACTATATTTGGGGGGAAATTGCCGCTCCTAGACTCTGTGATCGCAATGAAAATGATGGTTTCAATTCATTAAATCACTGGAAATGTATTCGTTTTAAGGTGTAAATAATGATCTATTGGTTATTCCTCGCTGATCGGATTTTTCCTTTAAGGCCAGAAGCTTTACTGCTCTACTCTATTAAAGGAACATTTTTCTATAATTCTGGATGATAACTTCCTTAGACTTCATTTTCTTAGTTTGGTAACAGCGTCACATTTAACTTGTCATCATCTGGAAAAACTATTTATTTTGGTATGTGGTGAGCAACAAGTTGGGGCAGCACCGAGTCCAACCACAAAGAAATGAATTGTCTGGATGAAACTAATTATTTTTATTTTTTTCAGTACCAACAGGCCATAATGAAAATGAGCTTCAATGAAACAAAACTAATGAGTCAATCAATTTTTTTTACTTGAACACTTCCGCTAAACACGGATAGCGTCCTTTCCTTCAGACACGCCTGAGTGGTACTGATCACTAAAGTGGCTCCTGCATGCTGCCTTAAGTCTCTGATCACTTGCCTTACAAATGGAATCCCCCCCATCCCTCAGTGAGATCTAGAAGCACTAGATCTATATCCAGCCATTCAGCAAAGATCCTGCTACATGACTGTACATCTGATTTGGGCATTTGACCAATTAGATGAGCCCTGGAATGATTTATTACCTACTGGAAACTAAGATGTAAAAAAGTAAACAAGTCAAGAAAAAAAAGGTAAAAAAGTAATTGAAAAGTTAATGAGCATGGTTTACAATTCTATTTAGGTTTATAAACTGAAAACTGTGCCTCTAAGGTTATATTGGACCAAAAAAATGTCTTCCTTTCACTCTCATAGTGTTTATCAGGAATTTCTTATAGAAGCATTTTTATAATTTTTCTTAAAATATTCAGGAAGTTGGCGTTTCTTGTTATTACAATAACTTTAATTTCTAACATCCAAATATACATATTTTGTGAATGTTCCAAAGGTAATAAGGTCTTGTCCTGGATTCCAATAACAATATTGGCTGGAAATGTTGATTTTCAAAGTATTTCACTGAGTTCCCTATAAAGGGTTAAGAAGTAGAAAGTAGAAGTAAAAAATGACTCCAGTAAAGTATAGATAGGCAACGTTTCTAGTTTAGGAAGTATTTAGTTCCTTGACACCTCTGCAGCGTTATTAAAGAGTGTTTGTGTGAAAATAAGACGGATTCATTTAGTGTCAGAGGGTTCCCGGCTCTGCACAGCCTCCTCCATCGCTCTCACCCTTCATTCTCAGCCAAATGCGTCTCCCAGCCTTTTTCCAGCCTAATGCCCCGGCTCTGGCGAGGCGGCAGCCGGTGGGCGGAAGAGCAGCAGGCTAAATGACTACTGCCTAAATTGCTTCCATCTTGGTCACATTATGGTTTGCATTCTGGTAATTAGCACCATCTTCTACAAATCTCTCTGCCCTTTGGCGTTACTCCACTGCTCCTATGAAGGCTGGTGCTGAGAATCCCCCAGAGAGTAGACGCTTAATTTGTCTTCCCCTCCCATACATCACCCGGCTAGTTTCCTCTGTCACTTCATTTATCCCATTGATCAGGAAAAATCCAACTCTTTTAATTATAAATGGGCTTTATGCCTCTGAAATCCCTCACAAGTCAGACAACACACCAAAATATCAGCCAGGCGGTGTGTATCGCTGGTTGTTCTGGTGGCCATTTCTAAGCAAGAGGCCCTTGATGTGGCCAAATGCTGAAAAGGGTGGAACCTCAGATGTGGTGTGCTGTTTCTCTCAGAAACTATTTTAATTATGCTCCCCTCCATGCCGCCCACAAAGCCTCCCAGCAATAAGCAAGGCAAACGCTGTGAGTTTGGGAAGCGCACGCTCACGTGGAAGGCTTCCTCTTTACATCAGGACGAGTGCGTGTTGAGAAAAACCTGATATACGGCTTATTGTTTCAACATCATGGGGACAAATTCAGCTTCACCCTCCGGTCTGGCAGCAGCACCACAGCAGAGGCCTGCAGGGCAGAACACCAGGGTTTCACACTGTATATCACAGCTTTAGGCACGAGGACCACCGTGCAAAAGGAATGAGATGCTGAACACAGCAGGTGGGCATAGAAAGCCTGACAGACGGGAAACTAGAATTCACTGCTTTACTTTACCGCTGTGAAAGGCAGATCTATGAACCACAGATACACATTGATATCTATCTACCTATAGGTAGATCTATAGATATCGATAGATAGATCTCTAGATCGATCTATAGATAGATAGATCTATAGAAAGATCGATCTATAGATATCGATAGATAGATACATAGATAGAAAGATAGATAGATAGATAGATTCTTGTATCTATGCTTCTTTTTCTATGTCTGCTTCTGTCTCCTTGAACCCCAGTGGGCCTCAGCAGATGGCCGCTCACACTGAGCCTTGTTCTGCTGGAGGTTTCTTCCTGTTCAAAGGGAGTTTTTCCTCTCCACTGTCGCTACAAGCATGCTTAGTGTGAGGGATTGCTGAAGAGTCAATGAGTCGATGCAATCAGCTGGTTTTCCTTAGATAGAAAACTTTGAATCAATCTGACTGGATGATCTGGTGAACTGGAAAGTGACCTGAGATGACATGATGTGAATTGGCGCTATAGAAATAAACTGAATAGAATTGAATTGAATATAGATAGATAGATCTATAGATAGATAGATCTATAGACAGATCGATCTATAGATATCGATAGATAGACAGATAGATAGATAGATCTATAGATAGATAGATCTATAGAAAGATCGATCTATAGATATCGATAGATAGACAGATAGACAGATAGATAGATAGATCTATAGATAGATAATCTATTGATAGATCTATAGATAGATAGATACATAGATAGATAGAGAGATAGATAGATAGATAGATAGATAGATAGATAGATAGATAGATAGATAGATAGATAGATACATAGATATATAGATTGATCTATAGATAAATAGATCTATTGATAGATCTATAGATAGATAGATAGACAGAGAGATAGATAGAAAGATAGATAGATACATAGATATCTAGATCGATCTTTAGATAGATAGATCTATAGATAGATTGATGGATAGCTAGATATATCTATAGATAGATCTTTAGATAGAATGATAGATAGATCTATAGATAGATAGATCTCTAGATAGATAGATCTATAGATAGATCTATTGATAGATCTATAGACAGATAGATATATAGATAGATCTATAGATAGATCGATGGATAGCTAATTATATCTATAGATAGATTTATAGAGATCTATAGATAGATAGTTCTATATGTGATAGATAGATAGATAGATAGATAGATAGATAGATAGATAGATAGATAGATAGATAGATAGATAGATAGATAGATAGATAGATAGATAGATATGTAGATAGATTTGTAGAGATCTATGAATAGATCTATAAATAGATCCATAGATACAGTAGATAGATGTATCAGTCAAATATGGGGGAGTGGCGGCCTATAGGTTAGGGCGTAGAGCTTAGAATCCAGATGTTCTGAGTTTGAGCCCCACTCCTGCAGACTGCCACTCTGGGTCCCTGAGCAAGACCCTTAACCCCACCCTGCTCCCTGGGCGCTGCATGATGGCAGCCCACTGCTCCCCAGGGGGAGGGGTTAAAGGCAGAGGTGTGAGGTCAATAAAGTTCCCTTATTATTAATGTCAGAGATGGACTGACAGGTCTCTGTAAGGTTGACTCTAATTCTTTGAGAGGATTTTGGAGGGATCCCCGATACGATACGATACGATACGATTTTGGGGGCCGATTCTTGAAGCCATTATTCCTTTTTCTTCCTCCATTTATGTGATAAACTGATGCAATTATTATAAATATTATAAATGTTTCAGAGTGTACCAGTTCAAAAACAAATTTAAAAAAACATATTGCCTGATACCATAAGGAAAAAAAAGCTAATAAACATACACATATAGAACAATATTCTATGCAAATGAAAAATAGCATCCCTTCATTAGAAAAAAGGCGACTGAGGCACATAAACACTTAAAGTTTAGCTTTTTCTTCCAAGTTAAATCAGCTGTGTTCAGCAGCTTTGTGCTGCTCCGTATGTTGACTAATTGGCCCTCCATTGAAGGCTAGATGCCATTAGACTTCAGGTCCCGGTGACAGCGCAGATCCCAGTCACTGCTTTCACCCGTGTTCAGAAGAGAGGAGAATGTTCTAGTTTATCCGACTTAAACGATTCAAACTCTTTCCTTTTCCATTTCCAAACTGGGAAGGTGATTTAAAATCAAACCGCATGAAGCTCTCCTGCACACAACTCAAAGCTTTTAACCTTTCCTCCTGTTCCCTCTCATCACCAATGAAAGCAAGGATTTTTTCAGGCCTCCTTTTTTAATTGACCTCCCCAAAATACCCCCCCCAAACCCCACTTTGGACAAAAGAGTTTCTTTTCTGCAATAATACAAATGTTATTAGCCAGGTCCTTTTCTTAGTTCCTTCTTTTAATGGAGGGAGAAGGAGGTACCAGTAATCCAGAGCAAATCAAAATGACCTTTGAACCCTTTCTGCTGTACTTTTTCTCATGGGCAGATTTCTTTAGTGAAGCGGTGATCAGAGGGCTGAATCCAGCCGCTGCCTCTCGTCTCCTGACAAATCGCTGCTGAGCCTCTTTTGTCCTCAGGACTTTGATCTCACCTGCTTGTCAGACGCTTCAGAAAGAAGTCTAGTACAGTTCCAGCACAGAGCAAACAAATCAGCAACTATTTTCGCCGCCCTCCCCTGCTTTATCTTCGCCTCTGCTTTGTTCCACACCATCCTCCCTCAAAGCTGGAAAAGCACTCGGTTGCTTTTCTTACATTTTTTAAAAGGTTCAGAAATAATTTTCTACCTTTTAGTCTTTGGGTCTGGACAGCAGGTTAGCAGAGTCACAGTGAGATTACAACAAAAACACTGTGGTTTAAATCTCAATTGGGGGATGTCTGTGTGGAGTTAACATGTTCTCCCTGTACATGTCAGGGTTTTCTGCAGGAAATCCTTTTCCCACAGTTCAAAAGCAAGCATGTTAGGGTTAATTGGGGCTTCTAAATTACCCTGAGGAGAAAGTCTGTGTTCGCTGGGCTGTTTTTCTATTGGCTCAGTAATAGACTAGCCTTCAAAGCTGCAAGTTCATGGACAGATTTTAAAGACTAGCTCATGTTGACCCGCCCTGGTTTTCTTTAGGTCATAAAAATGAGTTTAAAATTGGGTCTTTCTAGGTTCTAATGAGCTTTAGCCTTTAAATGTTCACCCTTTTCATGTTTGGACAGAGAGCATGCCGTTTATTGGGTTTGTTCAATGAGAAGACGATTTTTCTCCGAGGGTGATGCCACTTCTTTAAGAAAACGTCCAGTGTGTATTGATGCAACATCACCAAAGCAGGCCTTCCACCAACAGAGAGAGACTCTGGCCGTTTCTCAATTCACTAGAGCTCGAGTGCGGACTTGTGTTCTCACCAAGCCTGTTCGTGACTAGAACCCAGGGAAGTCTGGACTCGGGGAGAACGGGAGCACAAATATGGGCCAATACGAACAGGAGCGTACTGATGACATCACCATATTCAAAGCTTGTCTGGAGCTGCATTTCACCTCCTGTTATTATCAGTGATGTCAAAAGTTCACACATTTGTTACTTCAGTAGAAGTATAGATACTGCAGTTTAAAAACACTCTGGTAAAAGTTGAAGTATCAACTTGAACTCTTTAAAAAACATTCAGATGCCACTAGATGAACTGAAAGCTGAATTTTTCGCCTATTTCTATAAATTCTCTGAGATAGGGCCAAGGATGAGGGAGGTCTTGCTGGTCTCCGTCTCCCGATACGCTCTCGCCTGTGTCCGACCTTTCAGACATTTCAACATCTTTTTCTGAATCCCACATTGTAGCATGGCATAGACAATTCACGTTAGCAGTTTGAAGAACACCTGCTTGCTTCTGATGATTTCCTTTAGCTAACCAATGAGTGTTTGCGTTCTATGACTCATCCAATCACACTAGTTTTTATTAGATGTGGATGAAGCCAATGATCTGCATTGGATGGAGCACATGACGGGAAATAAAGATTTAGAAACATTAAACCAGAGGTAACCAATTAAAAATCAGCGAGTCTGAATAAAGAAAATCATCAACCAGTAAAGGTCCAGAGACATTTTTTAATTATCTGTTACTTTAAACAGAATTTAATAATGAAACAAAATGAGGTGTTTATGCATTCATGCTATACAATGAATTATTAAATAACAAAAATAAATTGCCAAAAATTGCATCCCATGCTGTTTTACAGAAATATAAACTTGTAACTGATGTAACATTTTCTACATGTTTAAACATGTGTTCTGAGCTATTACTGTGAATTTCATGTGTGTGGGACAATTTTTAAGTTAAAAACAAGCAGGATGCCATTTTTGGCAGATCCTTGCCAAAAATGGCATCCCGTGCTATCTCAGAGGAGTTGACACTGTATTCCTGTCGCTTTATGATCTGAAGCCTCATTTAGAGCTTTTAAACAGACTTTTGAAAAACATTGATAATTTGCTGCTGTAATATTATAGATTTATTAGAACAAAAAGTTAGCAGATGTGCATAATAAAAAAATAACAGAAATACAATTATAGAGATTCAGTATTGTAAGAAAGCCCACACTGTTTCTGAATAAATACATTATTATAGGAGTTAAGTTCTGTTCCTTTTATGTCTCTTTCCTTGTAAGTCTGAAATGTCCCATGCTCCTGAATGCACCATAGCTATCTGACGCTCGTGAATGCATCACACTGGTCTGTGAACACTGTGCTGTGTAGATGAGTGTTTGATTTTCCTCTTAAGACAAAGCTTTGCAGTTTCCAAACTCCCGTCAGCATCACTGTTTATTGTTGTGTGTGAAAAACAAATAAATCAGCTAAACCTCGAACACAATCTTTGGATTTAATGTTGTTCATAATATCCGTACTTTTGTAAATGAATCTGCCAAATAACCAAATTTTTTTCCCATGAGAGATATATTTAGATTGAATTAAATTCAGTTTATTTCTATAGCGCCAAGTCACATCATGTCATCTCAAGGCACTTTCCAGTTCAACAGATAATCCAGTCAGATTGATTCAAAGTTTTCTGTCTAAGAAAAACCAGCTGATTGCATCGACTCATTGACTCTTCAGCAATCCCTCACACTAAGCATGCTTGTAGCGACAGTGGAGAGGAAAAACTCCCTTTGAACAGGAAGAAACCTCCAGCAGAACCAGGCTCAGTGTGAGCGGCCATCTGCTGAGGCCGACTGGGGTTCAAGGAGACAGAAGCAGACATAGAAAAAGAAGCATAGATACAAAAGGCAACTGTCAACCAGCTCCACAGGCGGCCCTGTCCAGGAAACACACAGCCAGGCAGACGAGCTCCGAGCCAGCTTCCATGTCAGAGGATGAAGAGAGCACATCCAGTTAGTCACAGTCAGAGAAACAGGACTACGCTGGAAAACAGGCCAAGCTCCAACATCTAGAAACAAAGGTGTTGATGGCAGCAGCACAGCTGATATTTCTCTCCAGGATGGAGTCACAGCCAAACAGGAACAGACCAGATGAAGCTACTATGAGAAAAAGCAGAGAGAGCAGAATGTTAGAGATTGAACTAACAGATTCTGCAGGGTGGGAGAATAGAGATAGAATGAAGCAGAATGATGAAAAAGGGGTCCCTATGTCCTCCAGCAGTCTAAGCCTTTAGCAGCATAACTATAGATATAGCTCAGGATAACCTGAGCCACTCTAACTATAAGCTTTATCAAAAAGGAAAGTTTTAAGCCTAGCCTTAAAAGTAGACAGGGTGTCTGCCTCACGGACTAAAACTGTTAGTTGGTTCCACAGGAGAGGAGCCTGATGACTAAAAGATCTGCCTCCCATTCTACTTTTAGAAATTCTAGGAACCACTAGTAAACCTGCAGATTGAGAGAGAAGTGCTCTGTTAGGAACATAAGGAACAATCAGATCTCTGATATCGGATGCAGCTTGGCCATTTAAGGCTTTATATGTGAGAAGGAGGATTTTAAATTCTATTCTGGATTTAACAGGAAGCCAATGAAGAGAAGCCAGGATAGGAGAGATATGATCTCTCTCTTAATTTTCATCAGAACTCTGGCTGCAGCATTTTGGATCAGCTGAAGGCTTTTAACTACAGTTTGTGGACTTCCTGATAGTAAAGAATTACAATAGTCCAGTCTTGAAGTAACAAATGCATGGACTAGTTTCTCAGCATCACCCCTGGACAGGAGATTTCTCATTTTTGCAATATTCCTCAGATGAAAGAAGGAAATTCTAGAAACCTCTTTGATATGGGATTTAAATGACAGGTCCTGATCAAAAACAACACCAAGATTTTTTACTTTATTATCTGAAATCAGTTTAATCCCATCCAAATGAAGTGACTGACTAATCAGATTCTTTTTCAAAGACTCTGGTCCAAAGACTATAACTTCTGTTTTGTCTACATTCAGAAGGAGAAAGTTAAGAGTCATCCAGGTTTTTATGTCTTCAGACATGCCTGTAATCTATGTAATGGGTTAGCTTCATCTGGAATATAGACAGATATAGCTGGGTATCATCAGCATAACAGTGAAAATTAATCCCATGCTGTCTAATAACTCTACCGATTGGGAGCATGTATAAAGTAAAGAGAATTGGTCCTAGCACCGATTCCTGTGGTACTCCACAGGTAACATTTGAGCATGTGGAATGTTGTGATTTTATGTTCAATTCTATTCCCAGCCTGCTGAGAATTTATATTTCTGACACTTTAAGATGTTTATTTCCCTCCCCGGTAGAGGTGGTAAAATATCTTATTTAATCAGATATTATTTCGTCTGTTATATAGTGTTTATGACACACAGCCCTACTAACTCTGTGTTAGAACAATAGATGAAAGAGTGATTCGAACACTAATCATGGTCTGGGGGTTGGGGCTACAGAAGTCCCCCAGCTGTTATTCACCAAAGCTGCATGTTCTCCTCTGGTTATCCTGTCAAGATTAAATATGAACACTGGTTCCCAACGTCCAAAAACCATGATCATGGCATATGACACAATGGGAAGATCTGTCATTAAGGTGAAGAAACTAAAATCGATCAGATAGATAAGATTTAAACCAGTCTAGTGCTGTTCCTTTAATTCCAACAAAAAATTCAAGTCTTTCTAAAAGAATATTATGATCAACTGTATCAAATGCAGCACTGAGATCCAACAGGACGAGCACAGATACAAGTCCATTATCTGAGGCCATGAGAATATCATTAGTGACTTTCACCTGAGCTTTAAAGCCAGACTGAAACTCTTCAAAAAGTTCATTATGGTGGAAGTGATCGCATATAGTTTGGCAACTACTTTCTCAAGAATTTTAGGTCAGAAAGGAAGATTGGATATAGGTCTATAATTGACCAAGTCATCTGGGTCAAGAGACGGTTTCTTGAGCAAAGGTTTAATTCCAGCAACCTTAAAAGCCTTAGGTACATATCCCTGTAACAGAGATAGATTAATCACATCTAAAATGTAGGAGGAGATCAAAGGGAATACCTCCTTGAATAACCTGGTTGGAACTGGATCTAACATCCAAGTTGAAGGCTTAGATTCCATGACTACCTCAGATGCTAGCCCACCCCCTTCAGAGACAAACCAGTCGCGCTACACCATATCAGATTAGGAGTGCTAATGATCTCATTTTTAATAAGATCAATCTTACTTATGAAGAATCCCATAAAAGCATTACTGCTAAGAGCAGGTGGAATGGACAGTTCAACTAAGCTATGGCTGTGGGTTGGCCCTGGCTGCTGCAGTTGGGCTAACATTAGTCCTGGCTACTGCAGATGGGCTAACGTGGGAGAGCTGGGTAGCGCTGTGGCTAGCTGTGCTCAGTAGCTAACAGGTTAGCTCTTTTAGCTCAGCCAGTTAGCCATTTTAAGCTACACTACTTTTAGCTTTAAGTCAACAACAACCATTTGTTTTCTTCAAGTAGAATTACTGAAGTTGTCTTCATCTAAAATCTTTATGAAAGTCATTTTTGATATGGCGCATTTGTCCTCATATGCCCTCAGATCTTAGAAAAAAGAATAAAAATAAGCTGAGACTTTTCTTGTACCCTTGTTAAATGGCAGAGGTCAGTCTAACTTAGAACGTAGTACTGTCCTTTAAGACTGACAATGATTATTTTTCTACTTTTGGCTTCTTTAGATCGCCAATGAAATGTAAAATAATAGCAAATATAGTGAATAATATGTTGAGACTCCAAAAGAGATTTGATCATTAAGCATCGGGTGCAATACAGTTTGTCCGAGTAGAGTTGCCATATGATGATGTCATAAGAAGAGGCAGGGCCCCAACTAGATATGGTACCTACAGCGGTTAGCTTCGGAGCTCCGCTGGTTTGTCACTTCTTGGTCTGCTGTTCTTGTGAACTGGAACAGTGCTAGGACTGATGATGTTCAATGAACATGAGAATGCAAAAATACTCATACTTAGAGACGGTCAGAACTGTCTGATCACTTGGAGGCGTCATTTCCCAGCTGCATTCATCTCATCTTTCTGCATTTGCATTTTGGAGATTTGCAAAGTTTTTCTGTATATAACAACTAAAATTTTACGGATGTGTAAGAGTTAGAGTCAATGGACATAATGATGGTATTATGTTTTGAATATGTAAATATCTATAAAATACTTTTAAATACAAAAAAATATAATGACAGTAAATGCCTTGGCCTCACTAAGCGTGTCCTTGATCCAAAAGATGTCTAAGAACTTGGAGCGAGCAAGAGAGCGATTGCTCTGATCGTCCAAAACGTGTCCATCGCGATGGATAATCAATCCCAGACTGTGTGGAATAGGCAGGTCATCCGCAAAGAAATCCAAATCTTCCATATTTTGAGCAAGATCATTAGGCGGAAAGGCTTCCAGTACTGCAGGCCGATTAGAAGTGAGCCTGTGTAACCTGATGTTGGAAGCTGTAAGCATTTGTTGAATTTGATTTACAACACTGATGGCTTCTTCAGTGCTGAATGATTTCAGCCCATCATCCACGTAAAACTCACGTTCAACAAATCTTCGCACTGCAGGACCAAACTCTGCTTCCCCTTCTTCAACAGCCCTTTATAAGCCATATATGGCGACAGCAGGTGAGGGACTTTTTCCGATAGGTGTTGGCTCTCATTCCATATTCATTGACTTCACTTGCCATGTCATTGTTCTGGTACCACAGAAAGCGAAGGAAGTTTCTGTTGTCCTCCTTCACCACAAAACAATAAAACATATGCTCAATTTTAGCAGTGACAGCCACTGCTTCTTTCCTGAACCTCATGAGGATGCCCACCAGGCTGTTATTAAGGTCGGGACCTGTAATAAGGAAGTCGTTGCGTGACACTCCGTCATAGGCTGCACTGGAATCGAAGATGATGCGGATCTTGTCCGACTTCTTCGGATGGTAGACTCCGAACAAAAGAAGGTACCAGCACTCTTTGTTTCTTTGGAGTGGTGGTGCGATCTCTGCATGTTGTCGCTTGAGCATGTTCTCCATGAAGTCCAAGAAGTGCGTCTTCATGGCAGGTTTCTTGTCCAATGACCGTTGTAGGGGACCGGTGATAGGCAAGCCTAACAAGTGGAGGATGTCGACATTGGGATCCAGAGGTGGGATTTCATCTGCAATACACCTCAGGTGAGTGTGGTGGTGGGCAGCTCCTCGTGTAGGTGTTTCGGAGCGGTTGCTGGGGACCTGATCACAGTCAAGAAGGGTAGGTAAGGAAAGATTCAGGTTCTTGTCTACTGACTCTATGATGAACCCGCAAGCCATTCTTCCTGAAATCTCTGTTAGCCCTGCACGTCTTCAACGTATATGCACGTGAAGATCCCTTGATCCGAAAGATGTCTGAGAACTTGAAGCGAGCAAGAGCGCGAATGCTCTGATAATCCAAAATGGCGTACATAGTCTTGAACTGTTCTTGGCATCCAGCGGGTTACACATTGACTAGGCTGATTTTGGCAGATGCTCGTGGGCCTACTCCTTCTCCACACACCTGCGTACACTTTGAAGTTACCTCTTGGCTGTCCGCTTTGTCACCCTCCCCGCCATGACTTGTTGGGGGAGGAGACGCTTTGGATGACCAAGGGGCTGGACCAGGGTGGAGTGCTGATACATCAGCCTCACTCTCACATTCGGTACATTTGATTTCAGCTGTACACTCTTTAGCCAGGTGTTAAGTGGAGGAACAACACCGGAAACATATGGAGTACTTCTTAAAGAGCTGCTTACGCTCATTTATTGTCTTGAGACTGAACCCGCAACACTTCTTGGGCAGATGAGGCTTTTGATGGATAGGGCACTGTTTGCTTGGGTTGCCTGCACTGCTCTCGTTCTCACTGGCTGACTCTCCAGTAGAAGAGACTTGCTTCTTGTGGACCGCCACAGGTGTTTTAGCCTGTTTGCTTCTTCATTGTGTAGATGAAGAAGCAAAGAGACTAAAGCTGGGGTCTGTGCATGCTTTAGCCTCTGTGAGAACAAACTTCACAAACACAGAGAATGGTGGAAAGCTGACAAGATGGGTGTGTTTGTACTTTGAGCCATATGATATCCACTTCTCTTGTATGTTATGGGGCAATTTCTCCACTATGGGGTGTATGCCTGTGTCTAAGTATGACAGGCCTGGTAGACTGCCATCTAGCTTTGATTACTCCAGCTCTGACTGTAGCTCTGTCTGGCTGCTAGGTCACGCAGCTTCCGTAGGTCTCCTCGTGCCGTTCCCAGGCTAATGACAGTCTGGCTGGTGGGTGTCGGATGTTAACAGCTTTAATTCGCTTGATTTGCTCAGCTGAGTGCTTGTCTAGATACTTCACAAGAAGATCCAAATCTGTTTTTTACTTAAACTTTTCCTGTGCTTCTTTGTTTTTTGGGGGGTTTTTTTCTTGGCTTGGTCCCAAAAGGTAAGAGCTGAATATGACTTTACTTTACGGCGTTAATGATTTTTACCACTTGCCCTTTGGGCTAGTGACTTTCACATTTCATTTGCCCAGAAACTATTTTTACTTGCCCAGTATAATGTCTGATAAATATAGTTCCTAATATTCATTTTTGTATATATATCAATGAAACATGTTTGTTTTTTAAATGTTTTTTGTAATTCAGTATTTTTTAAGTTTCCAGGTTCCTGGTGTGTATATGCATGCGTCATATAATGAACTCAAGCCTACATTACCGTGTTAACATGCTTTTCAATCCTTCCTGCACATTCTTTTCAAACTAAACTTTGCTTTAAACTGTTGTGTGCTTGGAAAAATATAAATTGTAATGTTCAAAATCTAAAAACAACTTGACTGGTTAAAAAATTAAGATAAATTACAAGACAGAAGTCAATGTCACAAATGAATAACTTATTTTAGAGTCATGGTATGTTTATACAAGATAATACTATTAATATAATGTGACTTTTCTAGAGAATCATTATATATAGTTATTTTATACAGGGTTTCCAGTCTTACATCATTTCAGAACTTTTAACTGACTCAGGATTAGTTTTCCCTGACAAAATAAATGCAGCAACAAGACAATAATAATAACATAACAGGTCACCAATTTAACATGTTTAGCTCTATAACATCTAAATGCACCTCTCCAATGTCTAAGAGAAAAAAGTTTAATGAAGATTTTTTAATGTTTGACCTGCATCACTGTACAGAAGACTGATAGCGCTTTCTAGCTTGTTTGTCGTTTTGGTAACTACATCAAAATTATCGCTAGGTGGACAAAAATCATGCCATCTGGCGGAAAATCACCCGGCTTTTTCAAATCACGCACCTTTTTCAAATCCCGTGAGAATGTGTACAAAACAACAAAAATGGTGCCGGCAACGCTTCTGGGTCATTTTCATCGAATGTCTGTGATTTTAAAGTAATTTCGAGTGAATAATTTTGATCATTGCGCTTGCCCAGTGGGCAAATGCAATGAAATGCGTACTCTTCCAACAATAAAAACTACTTGCCCCGGGAGATCGGGTGATGGTTAACATCGAGCCCTGATGGTAGTTTGTAAACATGTTAGCACTGCAGCTAATGTTTGTGCATTATAGTTTGTAAACACGTTAGCACTGCTGCTAACGTTTGTGCATGGTAGTCTGTAAACATGTTAGCACTGCAGTTAATGTTTATGCATGGTAGTCTGTAAACATGCTAGCACTGCAGCTAATGTTTATGCATGGTAGTCTGTAAACATGCTAGCACTGCAGCTAATGTTTATGCATGGTAGTCTGTAAACATATTAGCACTGCAGCTAACGTTTGTGCCTGGTAGTCTGTAAACATGTTAGCACTGCAGCTATTTGTAGTATGATGGAAAATCGGGCCATTTGATTGTAAAGGAGCTGAAGAGACTGAACTGAGATGTATTAAAGTTGAACTGATCTTTTTAGCATCGGATCAAATCAGGTATTAATTTCACCAACATCCCTCATTACATATTGAAAATGCTGCTGAAGAAATAAGATAAATAAAAATAAAAAAATTCTATATCTGATATTGGAGTTAATCCTGAAATATTTCTAAAAATTCACCTGTTGCTTTTCTCTTTATGCAACGACTGTCGTGGTTCTAAGGTTTGGGGGTCAGAAACAAAACACAGGGTTTGACCATTTCTCCTGTGTATTTTCATTGTGGCTGAAATTGGTTCTCATGCAGAAAAGAGGAAATGTGAGTGAGAGGACAAATGGCGAGTGAAATGAAAGATGGCTCCAGGGCGAAAGCATCTTCAGAAGTTCATTCCCTTTTTTCTTTAAAAAGAAACTATATATTCCATCAGAAGTTGGATGAAAATAATCTCTGTTGTGTTTTTTGTCCTTTCCTCTTTCTTACATGTTTTCTATCCTTGCCACTCTCTCTTTCTCGCACTGTCATCTTTGTCTCTCTTTCACTTGCTTTCTCTCTGTAATCGGATAGGCCTGTCCTATACTTCCACCGCTCTTTGATTGTTAGCTGCAGGTTTCAGATGCCCACAGAGTGGCTGCACCTTCCAACAGGCGAATGATTGTGGTAGGATGAAACTTTAGAGGCCATCAATGACTGTGGCAGAAGCACACAGAAACACAACATTTCCCCACACGCCCACACACACACACACACACACACAGTAACCACACATACGCAGCCTTATAAAACAAACAAAGGGTTAATATCAAAAGTCGCGCCTACCCAGCAGCAGGTTTCGCTTCAGTGACCTCTGACCCTGTCATATATTTAACTGCTAGAAAAGGACAATAAATCTCTGAACTCAAAGAGGGAAAAAAAAGCAATGATGAAGCTAATGCCCCATTTCCAGTAGCCCACTGAAACCGACATTACGCTAACACATAACGCTAGCATGATTTCTCCATGTTTATCGAATGTAAACAGAGTCTGCTTGTTAGATCAGAAGCGACTGTGTGTTGACCTCCGTACGTTGTGTCAATGGTATCACGTAATTTAGCGGGTCAACCCGCTGTAGCTACCAGATCTGCTCGGGTCCTGCTTCATGCCAGTGACGTTATGCTACATGATTGGCTGAACGTTGTAAAACATAGTGGTTGCCCTGACAACGATAACAACATCACGCATTCAATGTGCTGAGGTGGTAGCATCTGTAGCATTAGCGTGTCTGATGACCGATTAAGTTTTACCTGATCGATCACAAATCTAAAAAAGAAAGTGTGTTTATGGTGAACAAAGTAACTGTTACACCATGCTATAAAGGGGGAGAGCTGGGTAGCGCTGTGGCTAGCTGTGCTCAGTAGCTAACAGGTTAGCCTCTTTTAGCTCAGTCAGTTAGCCATATTACGCTACACTACTTTTAACTTTGTGTGAAGTTTTCTTTATCTAAAATCTTTATGAAAGTCATTTTTTAGGATGTACCATTTGTCCTTTCCTGCCCTCAGATCTTAATAAAGAGAATAAAACTAAGCTGAAACTTTTTTTGTTTCCTTGTTAAATGGCAGAGCTCAGTCTGTCTTAGAAGGCAGTACTTTCCTTCCAGACTGACAATGATTGTTTTCTACTTTCTGCTACTTTAGATCGCAGAGGAAATGTCAAATAATAGCAAATATAGGGAATAATATGTTGAGACTCCAAAAGAGATTTGATCCTTAAGAAACGGGTGCAATACAGTTTGTCCGACTCGAGTTGACATATGATGATGTCAGAAGAAGGGGGCGGGGCCCAAGCGGATCTGGTTCCTATACTGGCTCTGGTGTTCCCCCGTATATGTTTTTCTTGTTGGGAGCTCCAAAACCTCCAGCATACCCCCGGGAAGCAGCACTGGAAATCCCAGCTGAGCGGCCGCCAACCTGTGGGGGTTCTCCTGTTGCCATTAGTAGCAGCTGGAAGTGAATAGAAAGAGTTTTTAAGATTTGTGGTGAAAACTGCAAGAACCAGAATATATAAACCAATATTTTTCATCAGCAGGTTTTAACATTTCTAGTTAATTTGGGTATTTATAAACTGTTTCTCCATGGTTCATAAAAATGAATTAGTGCAACAATAATGATCAGAACTTACTCTCTTTTCATTCTACATAACAATCCATTCTACCTGCTTTAAAAAAAAAAAAAAAAAAAAAAACTTTATGGTTTAACTCCCTTGATATTGAAGCGATGACAGCTTGCAGGCAGTGTCTGTCTCCCCCCCCAACAAATTCCAGAATTACCTTTTCTGATTGGTTGACGCTCTGGCGTCCGAGTCCATCCCCAAAGAAATTAATTGTCTGGATGAAACTAATTATTTTAAAGGTTTATATTTTATTTAAATACCAACAGGCCATAATAAAAATGAGCTTAAATGAAACAAAATAGCAAATAAATGTGAGGAGTAGAAGTAAAAAGTAAAAAAAAGTAAAAATAATTACTCCAGTAAAGTATAGATACCCAAGATTTCTCCTTAAGGTAATAAAGTATTTGTACTTTGTTACTTGACAGCTCTGCTCCTGAAGCTCGGACGCCCCGCTGGACCTCTCCATGCTGTCCCCTTTAGACTTTGCATTAAAATTAGACGCTTTGATGCCAGGACTTCACCCGTTGTGAACACAACACAAAGTGTAAGAGATTATTCTAATAGACTTTAATGATATATTTCTTCTTTCTCTGTGTTTTAGGCAGGACGGTGGTGCAGTGGTTAGCACTGCTGCCTTGCAGCAAGAAGGTTCTGGGCTTGATTCCTGGCCTGGGGTCTTTCTGCATGGAGTTTGCATGTTCTTTCCAGGTACTTCGGCTCCGCCCCACAGTCCAAAAAGTTTAAGTTAGGTTAATTGGCTTCTCTAAATTCTCCTTAGGTGTGAGTGTGTGTGTGAATGGTTGTTTGTCCTGTTTGTCTCTGTGTTGCCCTGCGATGGACTGGAGACCTGTCCAGGGTGGACTCCGCCTCTCCGTCGGGGATAAGCTCTGACCTGACTGCGACCCTGACAAGGACTAACCGGGAGAAGATGGATGGATTGTCACTTCCCATCCATCCCGGTAGCACTCATCATCAACCAGATAAAGTAGCAGCCATTCAAAATGGCCCTTCCCAGCCGAATGGCAGCCCACTTCCCTACAACTCCCAGCAATATCCCCTCCAACTTCCAGCCACTGCAGGGACACCCTCTTGCATATTTTTTTTCACTCTGAAACCACCTTTTAACTGAATATCAGGGTCTGAAAAGGAAATGGTGCTTCTTTTTAGATCTTAATGTCCAAAGTCGTGACAGAAAGAATATTTTAGTACAAAGATTGATTTTTAGGGGCGGGTTGTGGGGGGCTGGCCGTGGGCCAGCCAAGGACCAACCAAGGGCCAGCCAGGGATCAGCCAGGGACCAGCCAAGGGCTAGCCAGCGACCAGCCAGGGACAAGCCAAGGGCCAGCTAGGGACAACCCAAGGGCCAGCCAGGGACCAGCCAAGGGCCAGCCAGGGACAAGCTAACGGCCAGCCAGGGACCAGCCAGGGACAAGCCAAGGACCAGCCAAGGACCAGCCAGGGACAAGCCAAGGGCCAGCCAGGGACCAGGCAAGGACCAGCCAGGAACAAGCCAAGGGCCAGCCAGGGACCAGGCAAGGACCAGCCAGGGACAAGCCCAGGACCCAACAAGGAAAGTGGAGAAAATTTGAATGGCTACTACTAGGGTTGGGAATTGAAAAGATTTTCACGATTCCGATTCCCTTTTCGATTCTATGAAACGATTCGATTCTTTATCGATTCTTTTTTCGATTCCAATTTGGGGGAAAAAGGAGAACAAACAGTTTGATTATCAGAATCAACTTTGTTTACTTAACTATTGCACAATCTTACAAACTCAACAAGATCAAGATGTCCACAGGAAATGTGAAACTGGAGTAACATCTGTGTTTAAATGAAAAATGAATACAAGAACAAACTTAATAACCAACAATGTCTAATAACAAATGATGGGATAATAACCTATTTTAAATAACAAAAAATACTAATTATAAAACAGTAGTAGCACTGCAAAAAATGTAAATCTAAATAAGTCATTTGTTCTTAAAATAAGTTCATTTTTTCTTGAATTGAGTAAGTAAGTGACACATTTTGCCAATGGAACAAGACAATTTACATTTGAAATAAGAAAAAAACTATTGCATTGTCTTATTTCAAGTGCATATTATCTAATTATCTTATTTTAAATGTAAAAATACTCATTCCATTGGCAAACTATCTTATTTACCTGCTCAAATTAAGGGTAAATACACTTGATTTAAGATATTTTTACTTAATTTCAGATCGTTTTTGCAGTGAGGGAAAATTAACAATTGTTTTGCAGAAAGATGAGCATATCTGCTTTTTCTGGAAGGATACGGGATCTTTCAGCGCTTATGGTGTCTCCAGCCGTGGAAAACACCCTCTCAGATGGGGTGGAGGAAGCCTGCACACAGAGGTAGTTTTCAGCCAGTCCAGATAGCAAGGGCAGCGTATCTTGCTTCTTCCACCACCACAGTGTGGCGCTATCCCTGCAGGGGATGGAGGGCAAGCTTTTACAGAGCTGGATTTCCTGATCTACCCTCTGGGCTAAGGAAAGACGGGGCTTTGATTCACAAAGTGACCGCAGCTCGTTGTCTTCCTCCTTGAATAGTTCTTCCAACTTGCGTAACTTGCGTAACTTGCGTAACTTACGTAAAAAACGTGACGTAAGTCGTGCTCCCCAGAGCCGGCGCTATAGGCTCTGGTGCTGCGGGAATCGAAAAAAGAATCGTTCAGCGAGCTGCCAAACGATGCCATGGAATCGGAAAATACGGAACCGGTTCTTAACAGGAACCGGTTTTCGATTCCCATCCCTAGCTACTACTGTATCCATCCGGGTCACCATTGATTTTATTTTGTGAAAAAGATCTAAATGATATTTTTCCCTCCCTAAATATAGTAAACGTACTAAAACATTCAAAGGCCGTTTCTCCATATGCGTTCTTGAGCATTCTCTTGTGCTCGTGGCACATTATCAGCCTCAGTCCGAGCACTGTTCCAATAGACCAGGAATGCACCAAATCCCCGGATGTTGTTCTTGCCCCGGCCTTTTTTATCGAGTATGTATCAGAGCAGACTTGTCCGTTCTTGAAATTGACAGCTGTCCCAGCATGCACTGTGGCAGCAGCAATTTTCAATGGAGCGCTCCATTGAAAGTTAAAAGTTCTCTTTTCTGTTATTGTTGTTCAATAAAAGTACGTTTTAAGATCATTTGAGGCGAGAATGTTATACTTTAAAGCGTCACTATATGGTCAATTTACCGATTTAATGTGTAATTTAGCAAAAGATTTCCGAAGTTGAGAGGACCGCGGCAACCAGCGGAGCTCAAAAGATAACGGCAGCCAGGGCTAACCGCAGCTCTCTGCATAGCCGTGTGAGAAGGACCGCTGGCTCTGATGTCATTTTTATTTTGTTTTCTTTGGCAAAATGTTCATTTGATTTGTGTTTATTTGACTGTGTTCATTATTATTCCCCCACTAAATGTAAAACGTCTGAATTTATTATTATTTAGAGACTATTAATAACAGGAGGTGAAATGCAGCTCCAGACGAGCTGAGTGTGTGGTGATGTCACGAGTACGCTTCTGTTCTAATTGACCCATATCTATGCTGCGTGCTCGCGTTCTCACCAGACTTTCCTGTGTTCTTGCCAAGACCGGACTTGATGAGGACGCGGTTCTCTGCAGCAGTAGAGACTCAGGTCAGTGACTTCAAAACTCAAATGAGGAACAACAATGAGCATGAAAGCCCCCAACCTGGCAGAGTTCAGTCTGAGCTCAGAAGAAGGAGTGAAGACCGAGGAGCGGAACTCCGCTGCTTTTTACTGAGCCAGAACCAGAGATCCAGGAGAGAGGAGGAGCAGCATCTAGTAGCAGCCAGACATGCAGAGGAACCGAAGGATCCAGGAGGGTAAATCCAAGCCATGGTCAGAATACAGGTCCTAGGTCAGTAGCAGGCCTAATCCAGGTAACAGTCCAGAAACACAGAACAGGGGCGGCAAAAACTCAGAGGTCCGTGGACAGAAAGAGGCAGAACTAAACAAAGAAACTGCTAGAGGTAGTCTCGCTAGAAGCTCAAATAATCTGGCACCAGAGGCTGGGATCCAGGGGCTTAAATAGCAGCAGGAGCAGGTGGATCTGATGAAAGATAATGAATGCAGGGCAGAGCAAAGAAGATGAGCACAACAATGAGTAAAACCCAGCCTGAAGGTGCCAAGATCATGAGAAAAGCATCAAAATTGTCTCAGAAAAAGTCATAAAACATTTTTTAAAGATATGTATTAGCATTCTTTTGTCAGTTAAGGATAGAAATAAGTGATTTTAGTACCAGAATTACATTATTTATCTGAACCCGAATGAATATCTGGTTATGCAAATGAGCTGATGGTACGGATCATGCATCCAGGCTTTGACATGGATGTTTTTAGGTGAATGCTGTTAATATGTCTGGCTAGAGAACAGACACACAAAAAAAAACTTGGAGGAATCTTCCTAATTGTCCTTGAAGTGGTTCTCCTAGTGAAAGCTCACCTTTCGAGCCATGGAGGAGTAGCTCTCCTCAGGACCACTGAGCTTAGATACCTGCTATCCACAGTCGCCGATTTGTAGGGCGATCCTTTACTTCACATAATAATTATTCTGTAGAACCAAGCAGAACTTATATGACCCAGAAAGAAGCACGGACATCGTTAGAGTTCATTATCTCCAGTTTAGCTGGATGACTGACACCATAGATATCCATAATAAAGGCTAGATGTCTTACGGCGGAGTCTCAAACGTCATCACCGGCGGCCATCTTACCTCAGGCAGGCTTTCTGTTGTGCTCTGTGGTACCTAATGTAAGGTGAGTGATCAGCACAAACACAAATACTCTTATCTCACTGAATTCTTGACGGATTTACAAACAGTTTGGTTTCTTACAAACATTATGAACGTGGCTATTATTCTTGATGCTTGAACATGTCGAAATTGCAGATTTTCTTGTCGAAAAATGACTTAATCATGCAGCATAGTTGTGCATCACGGCTACTTGCGCAAGTTATCAAGGCTGAGATTATTAGTCAATTATATAGGTTTTACTGACACCAATAACGATTGTATGACAATTAATCTTTGGTGTAAATTACAATATTTGTGGATGTGGTTGTAGTTATTAGTTGGCTAATAACAATAATCTGAGTGTTGTTGTATTTTCATTATTAGCCTAACGTTAGCTGGCTAATAACAAGAAGCTGCAAAGTGAGACCTAACGTTAGTAAGTTAGCAGCTAACGTTACAGTTTAGCTAGCTGCTAACGTTAACCAGCAACTTTACATCAGTGGAAGAGGCAGAATTTAACATGATTTCCAATCGATTTGGTCTGTCAACACATCTTACATTATGTTACAGGAATTTGCTGGGTTTATTAAAAGGAAGATGCCAGACATTTGCTATGACATAATTGTCGTATCTCCTATTTTTAAGGAAATAAATCAGCGCGGACCAACTGTGTCTTGACGTTACTCCAAAACTTTATTGAACACCCAACTTCCCAGACGTAAGGCGTCACACACCCCCGTGATCCCACATACACAATCCTATTGGTCTACAGTACTCCCTGTACGTAACCTGCGTAAAGCATTAACCCTTGCTGTACTGTATTCAGATACACCACATCTCCCCCCATATTTTTTTTGCTTTTTTTTTTTTTTAAAGTCCATCTAAACCTGAGGAAGAAAGCAAGGTTAAACAAAACCTGTTAAACAAACACTTCTGATTCTCTGACTATAACTGTCTTAACTTCTTAAATTCTATTTCCCGAATACAACATTTTCAAACTTCTTTTTTTTTTTAGTACACTTTTCCTCTGGAACCGGTACATTATAAAACAACATTTCCCGCACATTATGAACATTAACACCATCTCTCTCTTTTTTTTTTCTCTTACTCATAAGTTCAGTCTAGTGGGCTGTTTAATCACCCTTCCAGACCTGGTTCTGGGAGTAGAATCTCCCGGAGAAGGCACTGGAGACCCCAAAACAGGTGGAGCATGATCCTGCTCTAGGACCGGCAGTGGCTCCTGTTGCTGCTGTCCACCCTCATCCTGTGCTGGCGACTGGAGTGGTATAAGATGCATGCGGTTTCGTCTTACCTCCCCATGCGGTGTGTCCACAAGGTAAGATCTCGGCGAGGTGTGCCTCTGGATTACTGTCCCAGATGTTTTTGAGTCAGTCATCCACACCTCCTGACCTGGTGACAGGCCACTAAGTGGCTTCGCACGATGACGCCTGTTGAAGTTTGCAGCATCTGACATCCTCTTCTCCCTTTCTTTCTGAAACAGCAAGCTGCGGTCAGGCAGCGCAGGTTGTAGCTCAGATGGATGTGTCGGCACTGTGGTGCGGAGACGTCGACCCATGAGCAACTGTGCCGGGCTGTATCCATTTTGAAGAGGAGTGGCTCTATATGCAAGAAGAGCCATGTACGGGTCGGATGCTTTCTTCAGAAGATTTTTCATGGTCTGTACAGCTCGCTCAGCCTCGCCATTGCTACGTGGGAATTTGGGGCTACTGGTAAGGTGTCTGAACCCTTATGCTGTGGCGAAGGAAGTGAACGCCTGGCCGGAAAATTGAGGCCCATTGTCAGACATGAGACTCTCTGGGATGCTGTGCCTGGCAAACATTGACTTGAGATGGTTAATCACATCCTTGGATTTTGTGTGTGTCAACAGGGCGAGTTCGACATATCTGGAGAAGTAGTCAACGACGAGGAGATAGATCTTCCCCCCTAGCTCAAAGAGGTCGGCCCCCAGCTTTTGCCACGGGCGCTCAGGGCAGTCTGACGGCATGAGCGGCTCACTGTGATTACGGCGCTCTTGCAGACACGTTCTACATCTGAGCACCATCTCCGTGATTTGTTGTCCGAGCCCGGGCCACCACACGGTCTGACGGGCACGTGCTTTGCACTTCACAACCCCTTGATGACCCTCGTGCAGCCTGTCCAGCACGTCGTTCCGCATTGCTGCTGGAATGACCAGACGCGTGTCCTTCAGCAACAATCCATCTTGTACAGTGAGTGTGGCCTGTTCAGGCCAGAAGTGTTTTAGGAGCGGTTCCTGCTTTGCGTGCTCTGGCCATCCGTCTGCACACATTTTCATGACGCGAGAGCACACACTGTCAGCCTCCAGCTGTGTCTTTAGTGTGTCCATAAACGTGGGACTGACCGGCAAATTATTGACAATGCAGTCCACATAAATGTTCGTGCTCTCCATTAGTTCGGTGTCATCTGCGGTCATCTGTTCCTGATTTGGTGACCGTGACAACGTGTGGGCAGTCCAGAGCGATTTCCCTGGAACATGCACGATGTCGTAAGAGTAGCGCATGAGCCTCATTCGAAAACGCTGTATCCTTGGTGGCAACAGGTCGAGCGCTTGTGCGCCCAGTAAGGAAAGGAGTGGTTTATGGTCAGTCTCTAGACAGAAGTGCTTTCCTAACAGGAAGTCCCGGAAGCGCTCACATGCCCAGGTTAGACCCAGGGCCTCCTTTTCGACCTGCGCGTAGCGTTGCTCTGTGGGTGAAAGTGAGCGGGATGCGTAAGCCACCGGCCTCCACTCACTGTCCCATTTCTGGAGGAGCACACCCCCCAGTCCGTACGATGAGGCGTCTGCCGATACTTTGGTGTCCCTGCTCGTGTCATACATGGCTAGGACCGGTGGAGAGGTCAGTGCCTCTTTCAGCACCCTGAAAGCCGCCGCCTGGTCCACACCCCGCAGCCAGCAGTTTTTCTTTGAGAGGAGGTCGCGGAGAGCTTTGTCTTTCTCTGCCAGTTGGGGTATGAATTTCCCCACCTGGTTCACCATTCCCAGGAAGCTCCTCAACTCGCTCACGTTCGTAGGCTCTTTCATGTCCCTGATCGCCTTTATCTTCTCTGGATCAGGCCTGATACCTGACGCGGTGATGACATGCCCGAGGAAGACCACCTCACTCCTGGAGAGCTCGCACTTGTCTGTATTTAAAGTTACCCCTACTTGCTCGAGCTTTCTCAGTAGGGCATGTAGACGAACGTCGTGCTGATCTTGGTCTTTTCCACATACCAGCAGGTCATCGATGTGGCAGACTACCCCATCCAGTCCTTCTATGACCTCAGCCATAACACGCTGGAAGTGCTCAGGCGCAGAGTTAATCCCAAACGGAAGACGCTGGAAATGGTACCGTCCGAAAGGTGTTATAAATGTTGTGAGCTTCGCTGACTCCTCTGCTAAGGGAATCTGCCAGAAACCCATGTTCGCGTCTAGCTTACTGAAGACCCTGGCTCCAGCTAGCATCCCTAGGCTCTGTTCGACTGATGGTAGGACGTACTTCTCGCGGCACACATACTGGTTCAAACCTGTGAAGTCCACACACAGGCGTAGTCGCTGGCTGTTCTTCTTTGGGACAACGACGATGCCAGCGCACCAATCTGTAGGCTCTTCAACGCGCCTGATGACCCCCATCTCTTCCATTCGCTGGAGCTCCTCCTTCACCTTTCCCATCAGTGGCAGAGGGATTCTCCGTGGTGTCTTTAGAGAAAATGGTATAGCGTTAGGCTTGAGCTTGATATGGTAAGGTCGTTGAATGTCGCCTAGACCCTTGCAAAGTTTTGGGTAGGTTGTCTTTAAAGAGTCCATAGTGACACTGTTGACTCTAATAAGTAAGTCCAGGGCAATAATGGCAGATAACCCAAGCAAAGGTGTGCCCAGGTTTTTGACCACATAAACTTTCTCCTCCGTCTGCTTAGCTTTATATGTCAGCTGCAGCTTTGTATAGCCCACTACCTCTAACTGTGTCTTTCCTGGACCCAGCAAGGGTTTCTCTGGCTCATGGAGAACAGGCCTTTGTGCCCCTGTGTACAAGTCTTTCAGGTCATTTTCAGAAATCGCAGTTACATCTGCGCCAGTGTCAATTTTGAACTTCAGCCGTTTCCCTTTTATTTCGACATCCACCTCCCACTTATTGTTTTTGCATGTCACAGAACCCAGGAAGAAACTTTTCCTATCTTCTTCCTCAATGCACGCTACTACAGCCTTGTTTCTGCAGACACGCTGGTAGTGGCCTTTTTTTCCGCAGCCCCGACATTTTGCGTCGTTGGCGGGGCATTCCGCTCTGGTGTGAGAGGGACCTCCACATTTGAAACACCGGGCGCTGGGCTGCATGTCCTTGTCTCTGCCTTGCGAGCGTTGGCGTGCACGGGCACCACTGCTTTTTGAGTATACATACTTCTGTCCCTTCTTTATCAGTCTGTCTATGGAGCTGCCCTCCATCTGCATCACGCTGCTAGCGTCACTTCTAAGTGTGCTCTGTTGCTTTTTTACTTCTTCCGACTGTCTTGCCATATCTATGGCTTTTTGCAGAGTCAGATTCCCCTCCATCTGCAGTCGTTCGGAAAGTCTGGTGTCTGCAAGCCCCACTACGATCCTATCCCGTATGAGCTCATCATGCAAGTCCCCGTATTTACAGTGCTCAGCTAGAGCATGCAGAGCAGTAACAAATGCTTCGACAGTCTCATTTGGCTCCTGTTTTCGCATATTGAAGCATGCGCGTTCAAACACAATGTTCTTTTTCACAACAAAGAAATCCCCGAATCCATTCTTTACCTTGTCGTACTCTTTCTTGTCAGCATCACTTAGCTTCAGTCCTCTCAATACATCGTCGGCTTCATCCCCCATACAATATATCAGAGTGTTAATCTGTTGCTCCTCGGAGTTCGTGGCCAAGTTGCTTGCTTGCCGAAATCTCTCAAACCTCCGGATCCATTTTGTCCACTCAAGCGGTTTATTGAAATCGAAGGGCTCCGGTGGCTGGATGTTAAATGTAGCAGTCGGTGCGTTAGCCGCCATGCTCGCTTCCCTTTGCTGCACGTCAACGTTTTCCTCCCGTTGTTCGGTCATAACATCCACCAAAGTCTCTCCTTCCGTCTCTGTCGCCGTGGACCGGGTTCACTTTCAGTTTTTCTTTTCCGTCATAAACACAGCACTTCTGACACCATGTCGTATCTCCTATTTTTAAGGAAATAAATCAGCGCGGACCAACTGTGTCTTGACGTTACTCCAAAACTTTATTGAACACCCAACTTCCCAGACGTAAGGCGTCACACACCCCCGTGATCCCACATACACAATCCTATTGGTCTACAGTACTCCCTGTACGTAACCTGCGTAAAGCATTAACCCTTGCTGTACTGTATTCAGAAACACCACAATAATAGTATTACAAGATTGTTGTTGACTCAAAGCTTTTATAAGTTTGTATTAGTTTCATTTGGACAACTTAAAGATGGTGTTGTGCCAAACATTTTCAACTTTCCAGCTCATCTTCAAAGGGCATGTGTATCATTGAAATTTAATCACATATTGATATACCAATCTTATACACCGTGAATTGTTGTTGGTCACTTTTGTTTTTGTTTCTGGAGGTTATATAATGTGTAAGCAGGAGGAGAAGATCTTCCATCCCCGTTTGCTGACATTCCTGCACTAGTACATGACCACAGCTACCTTCCTGTCTGCTTTGATGGCCTTGTGGACAACGGTCTCTTGTACATTATACAGAAGCTCAATAAAACCTTCCTTTTCAAAGGGCATTAGCCAAGCTATGTTTTTTGGGTCATTTTTTAAATCTCTGTCTTCCATGTGTATACCATCACAGTAGTGTAGGTGGGGATTTCAACATGCTACATCTATATATACTTGTGAAGGGGACTATTGTACCAATTTTAATAGCAAATAAATGTCACTTTTATAATGGTTTAAAAATAGGAACTTTTGTGTAATTACCCCTGATATATAATCCGAATAGTCTACATGAAACTTCAAAGTGTTACCTTTAATTTGAAACCTGGATTATGCTGCTACACCAAGAGGTTGCCACACAATAAGCCTTTTCTGTCAGTATTCCATATTTTATTATAACAATAATATTCATATTATAAAAGTATGTATGTAAATATAAATAAATTAGGACTGTGAAATAATTAATCACACCCAAATAAAAGTGTTTATTTATATATATATATATACACATATTAAAATATATATATAAATATGTATATATACATATTTATATATATATACATAATTTTATTTATATATATACATATTTATATATATATATATACACATATTTATATATATAGGTATCTATATCTATATAGATATCTATAAATATATCTATATATCATGTTGCCATTCAGTACACTGAGTTTTATTAGCATATATTGATTTAACATAAATACCTTGTGCATGTGTATATTTATTGCACCTGTATGTTCTATTCAATGTTCTTTTCATATGAAATACCATGGTTATAATTATTCATAAGTGTGCAGTATCATAACTACATGTCTGACTTTTGTTTAACAAACCAAACAATTAGACAATTCAGGAAGTTATGGTTATTTAAGTACATGCGCCTTTAAAACACAATGTTACGAATGAGCGAGCTGCCTGTGGCAAGATGGCCGCCACGTGCGGACGTCGACCCCCATTGGCCAGCAGCGCGGACGAGACATCTAGCCTTTATTATGAATATCTATGACTGACACCATCACACACTCATAAATTAAAAAGGTTAAAGGTCATAGAAACACAGCTTCATAATTTAAAAGTCAATTAAGCTGTGAAAATCAATTTTGGAGGGCAAAGCTGTCCTGTTGGTTTATGTCATGTCTAACATACTGTAGCAGTACAGTGTAACTACTGTAAGTAATCCCAACATCCTCTACTCTGGGTCCCTGAGCAAGACCCTTAACCCCACCCTGCTCCCAGGGCGCCGCACAATGGCAGCCCACTGCTTCCCAAGGGGAGGGGTTAAATGCAGAGA
Source organism: Cyprinodon tularosa (assembly GCF_016077235.1). Classification (NCBI taxonomy): domain Eukaryota; kingdom Metazoa; phylum Chordata; class Actinopteri; order Cyprinodontiformes; family Cyprinodontidae; genus Cyprinodon; species Cyprinodon tularosa. The sequence goes on from NW_024037888.1 coordinate 102,321, forward strand.
GGGAATTTAAATACTTTGTACCTGACAATGTATTGACAATAAAGTTGAATTCTATTTCTATATTACACTGTTTGCTGTTAATATTTTAAACCTGTACAGGTTCTAGAGCATATGGATCAGCACAGCCATTCTCAAACATAGTCTGATATTTTTAGTGGAACATAAAAATTATTTTAAAATGAACGGCTTCCTTCTGTATTGTAATTTCCTGGCTCAAAACACTTGAAATATTGTAAAATATAGTGGAATTGGAGTGGAGATGGAGTCCTCAGTGCAGTTCAGGCCATTTTCCAGTCATTGAGCTGATGGTGATCTCTTACAGTCAGCATCCAAACCACTATGAAGAAACCACAGGGACACGGTTTCTGTCTGCTTTTTTTTGTTTTGCTTTACAGAGTGAGTTGGTGGGTTTTATTTTTTATTTTAATATGTTTTCATAATCTGTTCCAGTAAAATGTGGGATATTTTCTAATGTGTGTAAAATGATCTGCTCACCCTGCCTAGTTGGAGCCTCTCTATACGCAGTCAGTGTGACAAAAATCGAAAAAGTCAGACGCAGCCGGTGTGTTAAAGCCTTAAGAGGCGATGGACTGCAAGGATGTGGACCAAGATAAAAATTCCCTCCTCCGAACCAAATCTGCAGCCAAATTTGAAAAAAAACAAAATGTAGATGAGTAAATTTTTCTGAAAATACGTTTTATTTTGCTCTTGAATTGAGAAGGGAAAAGAGAAACTTTGCCAATGGACCAAGACAGTTTACATTTAAAATAAGAAAAAAATAAATGCATTGTCTTATTTAAAGTGAATTTTATCTAAATATCTTATTCAAGAGTAAAAATACTAATTCTATTGGTAAATTATCTAATTTACCTACTGAAATTATGGGTAAATACACTTAATTTAAGAACTTTTTCCAGTGTAAATACATAGTAAATACAGCAGACTAGACGCTTCAATGACAGCAGTGTCCCACGGCCTGTGAGTTGCTTTTCATCAGCATGTAACTGTACCAGCATGTAACTGTACCAACATCTGAAGAGTTTGATGGATGGGTGGAAGTTCCCTCTGTGTGACGGTGACGAAGCAGCTCCCAGAAGAAACTCATTTGAAACTCAATGTTGTTCTGCTCCGTGTTTACCTCTGCACTATTGACAAACCCGGGCTCCTCTGCAGGGGGGCCCTGTGTGAAAAAGCTCCAGCTAACGGAGAGGATAATGGAAGAGATGGCTCTGCTGACATCCTTTCCATCCATGCATTCTCAGCAGGTCAGTGTAAATTAATGGATTGCAGCTTAGATTGGTGTTGGAATCCACAAAACTTCTTTTTTCAGCACAGTTTCCTTTAAACGATGGCTGTGGAGTGACTGGCAATCAACATGACCTCTCCCATCACTCACTGAGCTAGCTGAGCAGATGACAGCGATCTGTCTTGAAGGCCCTTCAGGGGGCGAGCTGTTTTCTTTAGTCTTTCAGCAGACACACTGCAGCCATGTTAATGCTCTCTGAGGGCTCTGCACCACAGGCCGTCTCCCGCAGCTTGGATTTCACCTGCAAAGTGCTCACAGTTGTCCTAATATCTGGCTTAAAAAATGCAGAATTTATTTTTTCACCTTTGCTAAAGAATATACAACAAAAGGAATAAATTGCTTATTGATATATTTTATCAGCTGCAAAAAATGTAATCTAAGTCAATTCTACCTAAAATAAGCACATCTTTTTCTGGAATTGAGCAGGTAAGTGAGGCACTTTGCTTATAAAATAAGACAATTTGCATTTAAAATAAGGAAAAAACTATTTTATTGTCTTATTTCAAGTGCATAATATGTAATTATCTTAATTTAAGGGTAAATATGCTAATTCTACCAGGAGATAACTCAAATTTTGGGTAAATACACTTATTTTAAGATTATTTTACTCATTTTCTGAAAATTTTTGCAGTGTATAAGATGCACAGCTTTTCCTCACATCTTAAAATAAGATAATTAGTCAATAGGCACTTGAAATAAGACAATGCAATTGGTTTTTCTTATTATAAATGAAAATTGTCTTGTTCCTTTGGCAAAATGTCGGACTTTTCTCCTCAATTAGGGAAAAAATTCACTAATTTTAAGAAAACAATGACTTATTTAGATTGTTTGCATTGATTGCTTCTACAGTTAGTCGGAGGGCAGAGTGGAGGAAAACAGGTTGCAAAAGAGGTTCAGAAGGGAGTTTGAGGTCAGTGAAGTCTGAGGCGGATTCAAAGGAGTTGGGCGGAAAGTGGGGAACAATGAGTCGGCGGAGAGGAGGGAGCGAGCGTGGGAAGTAAGAACTAATCGCCCACAAGTTTTTCTGCCCCTGGACCAAAGCTCCTAATAAATAGCCACATGAACCTTTCAGAAATGAAGCGATTGAAGACGGGCTTTCATGAGACCCGACACTCATCAAAAGCTGCGGCGGTTTTAGTTTGCAAAAAAACCCAGTTAATTGGTTCCTGTCTTATCTTGGTTTCTCCTAATAACGCTTTAAGTGGGATCATATGTTGACAGGAGGAAGACACACTGGAAAAAATAAAATCTAGATAAGCCATTTGTTCTTTAAGTTGAGGGTGTAAGTGAAACACTTTAAGACAATTTACATTTAAAATAAGAAAACACAATTGCATTGTTTTATTTCAAGTGCATTTTATCTAATTATCTTATTTCAGGAGTAATAATACTCATTCCATTGGCAAACTATCTCATTTACCTTCTCAAATTAAGGGTAAACACAATTTAAGAAATGTTTACTTCTTTCTAGATGGTTTTTCCAGTGCATGATATCAAATTAGGACCTACAAACTGCTGTTGCTTGCTGTTCCTGTTTGAATTTGTTATTCCAGAGATCTGAACACTCAGGCTCCATCAGACACAGCTGAAAATGTGCACGTCCTTTAACAAGTCAGAGTAAAGGTGCTGACACTTCCATTAGCTCATTGCTTCTTTCTTCTTTAAAAACACAACAGATGTCATTTAAAGGAGTCACTTCAGTCAAATATTTAGCATTAACTATTCACCATTAATTGACTCATCAATAAAGCATTGATATAAGGTCAATTGTTTTTAAACACAGCAATAAAGTCATTTTTGACTAAAATAAGTGGATTTTTCCTAAATTGAGAAGGTAAGTGAGACACTTTTTCAATGGAAGAAGGCAATTTACATTTAAAATAAGAAAAAAAAAAATGCATTGTCTTATTTCAAGTGCATATTGTCTAATTATTCTATTCTAAGATCTATATCCAGCCATTCAGCAAAGATCCTGCTACAGGGCTGTACATCTGATTTGGGCATTAGACCAATTAGATGAGCCCTTCAATGATAGATTACCTACTGGAAATTAAGATGGAAAAAAGTTAAGAAAAGTTTCCTTTATATCCCATCCCAGATCATCCATAAATCACAAATTGCTTCTGATTTTTATTACCTTTTTTTTTCTAGTATTTGCACACACCTGAGTCGTTGTATTAATTATGGTCCTATATATTTATGCTTAATAAATTAGTTGGGTTATATTACCTTTGTAAGGATAAATGCTTTTTCACAGGGGTGGATTTAGGAAATGTGGGGCCCTAGGGAAAGACAGGCAGGGGGCCCTCTGAATGGAGAAGACAACACATAGAACAGCCCCATTCTACAGATAGAGAAATGTTAATAGAATAGACATCCATTATCTGTTCTAGGTTTTGTCCCTCTCTTCTTGTCCCTTTTCTTCTTGTATTCCTCTCTATGTTTTGTACTCAGCTGACTTTTCATGCTGTCTCTAAAGGAATGAAAGATTTTTTTCCAAGCACTAAGCTCACTTAGCTGATTGCTCCTTCCTGTGTTTCCAAAAAGGCCAAAGTAAATAACCCAGTCCTTCTTTTCACTGTAGACAAGCCATGATCTGCTTATCTGTTCTCCATTTTTCATTTGGATGAAATAATAGCTGCATGAATCATGACAGCAGACAAGATAGAGGAGAGCAGGAGGCGGGGTTACCAATCTACTTGCTCTGGAGAGCAGAGTTCGCTGCTTTTACACTGGAAAAAAATTTAAAAGCTAGATAAGATTGATAGATTGCTCTTAGCAGCAATGATTTTATGGGATTCTTTATAAATAAGATTGATCTTATTAAAAATAAGATCATAAGCACTCCTCTATCCGCGATTGTACCTGAGGTAGTCATGGAATCTGAACCGGGTTTAGACTGCTTTGATCCAGTTGAACTCTCTGAATTAGCAAAATTATTGTCTTCATCTAAGCCTTCAACTTGTATGTTAGATCCAGTTCCAACCAGGTTATTTAAGGAGGTATTCCCTTTGATCTCCTCCTCCATTTTAGATGTGATTAATCTATCTCTGTTACAGGGATATGTACCTAAAGCTTTTAAGATTGCTGTAATTAAACCTCTGCTTAAGAAACCGTCTCTTGACCCAGATGACTTGGTCAATTATAGACCTATATCCAATCTTCCTTTCTTATCCAAAATTCTTGAGAAAGTAGTTGCCAAACAAGTTTGCGATCACTTCCACCATAATGAACTTTTTGAAGAGTTTCAGTCTGGCTTTAGAGCTCATCATAGCACTGAAACAGCTCTGGTGAAAGTCATTAATGATATTCTCATGGCCTCAGATAATGGACTTGTATCTGTGCTCGTCCTGTTGGATCTTAGTGCTGCATTTGATACAGTTGACCATAATATTCTTTTAGAAAGACTTGAATATTTTGTTGGAATTAAAGGAACAGCACTAGACTGGTTTAAATCTTATCTATCTGATCGAATTCAGTTTGTTCATGTTAATGATAGATCTTCAACACGCTCAAAGGTTACCTGTGGAGTACCACAGGGATCAGTGCTAGGACCAATTCTCTTTACTTTATACATGCTCCCAATTGGTAGAATTATTAGACAGCATGGGATTAATTTCCACTGTTATGCTGATGATACCCAGCTATATCTGTCTATAAATCCAGATGAAGCTAACCCATTACATAGATTACAGGCATGTCTTGAAGACATAAAAACCTGGATGACTCTTAACTTTCTGCTTCTGAATGCAGACAAAACAGAAGTTATAGTCTTTGGACCAGAGTCTCTGAAAAAGAAACTGATTAGCCAGTCACTTCATTTGGATGGGATTAAACTGATTTCAGATAATAAAGTAAAAAATCTTGGTGTTATTTTTGATCAGGACCTGTCATTTAAATCCCATATCAAAGAGGTTTCTAGAATTTCCTTCTTTCATCTGAGGAACATTGCAAAAATTAGAAATATCCTGTCCAGGGGTGATGCTGAGAAACTAGTCCATGCATTTGTTACTTCAAGGCTGGACTATTGTAATTCTTTACTATCAGGAAGTCCACAAGCTGTAGTTAAAAGCCTTCAGCTGATCCAAAATGCTGCAGCCAGAGTTCTAATGAAAATGAAAAAGAGAGATCATATCTCTCCTATCCTGGCTTCTCTTCATTGGCTTCCTATTAAATCAAGAATAGAATTTAAAATCCTCCTTCTCACATATAAAGCCTTAAATGGCCAAGCTCCATCTTATATCAGAGATCTGATTGTTCCTTATGTTCCTAACAGAGCACTTCGCTCTCAATCTGCAGGTTTACTAGTGGTTCCTAGAATTTCTAAAAGTAGAATGGGAGGCAGATCTTTTAGTTATCAGGCTCCTCTCCTGTGGAACCAACTACCAGTTTTAGTCCGTGAGGCAGACACCCTGTCTACTTTTAAGGCTAGGCTTAAAACTTTCATTTTTGATAAAGCTTATAGTTAGGGTGGCTCAGGTTATCCTGAGCTATCTCTATAGTGATGCTGCTATAGGCTTAGACTTTTGGAGGACATAGGGACCCCCATTTCATCATTCTGCTTCATTCTCTCTCTGTTCTCCTATTCTGCAGAATCTGTTAGTTCAATCTCTAACCTTCTGCTCTCTCTGCTTTTCCTCAGAGTAGCTTTGCCTCGTCTGTTCCTGTTTGGCTGTGACGTCATCCTGGAAAAAAACATCAGCTGTGCTGCTTCTATCAACACCCTTGTTAATAGATGTTGGAGATCGGCCTGTTTTCCAGTGTGGTCCTGTTTCTCTGACCGTGACTGAGTGGATGTGCTCTCTTCGTCCTCTGGCATGGGAGCTGCCTTGGAGCTCGTCTGCCTGGCTGCGTGTTTCCTGGACGGGGCCGCCTTTTACAGCTGCTTTTTGTTTCTCTGCTTCTGTCTCCTTGAACCCCAGTCGGCCTCGGCAGATGGCCGCTCACACTGAGCCTGGTTCTGCTGGAGGTTTCTTCCTGTTAAAAGGGAGTTTTTCCTCTCCACTGTCGCTACAAGCATGCTTAGTGTGGGGGATTGTATTTGAGTCAATGAGTCAATGCAATCAACTGGTTTTCCTTAGATAGAAAACTTTGTATCAATTTGACTGTATGATCTGGTTGAACTGTAAAGTGCCTTGAGATGACATGTGTTGTGAATTTGGCGCTATATAAATAAACTGAATTGAATAAGTAATTTTTCTTAAAATAAGTGCATTTGTTCTTCAATTGAGGAGGTAAAGAAGATATTTTGCGAATAGAACAAGACAATCTACATTTAAAATAAGAAAACACAATTGCATCATCTTATTTCAAGTGCACTTTATCTAAATATCTTATTTTAAGAGTAAAATACACATTCCAATTGCCAATCATGTCATTTACCTGCTCAAATGAAGGGTAAATCCACTTAATTTAACACATTTTTACTTATTTCTAGATGGTTTTTCCAGTGTAGATGTTGTCTCCAAAGTCTCCAGTAGCAGAAAAAAGTCTCTAGATTTGGCGCTAGGAGCTTTTTAGAAATCAAAGTGCTAGAGGGGTCTGAAAAGTGGCTAAATATAGCGACTAAAGCGCTAAGTTGGCAACACTGCTCTTTGCATCGTTTGTTTTCAAATGGTTTGCTGCTGTCTATTTGGACCTTTCTCAGTGGCAAAAATCAAAATCTAGATAAGTCTCTCTCTTTATTTTTTTTTATAAATACATTTGTTCTTGAATTGAGAAGGTAAAAGAGACACTTTGCCGATGGAACATGACAATTTACATTTAAAATAGGAAAACACAATTGCAGTGTCTTATTTCAAGTGCATTTTATCTTAACCCTATAATGCCAAATGTATCATATTTGATACATACGGTTTCTGAAATGTTTTGCGTCTGACACCTTTTGCATAATTTAATGGTAAAAACTTTGATTACTATTGTACACAATCAGATATACCTGATAACAGCCAGTAGAAGACTACACAAAAAAATAATCTTGACTTATCACATAGTTATAAATTATTAATATCAAAAATGTATTTCTGACAAATAAGGAATTTAAACCAAAAAAAAGTAATTTTCTATTTTGTTTTTTTTTCTTGGATTGGGCTTTAAAGGGTTAATATCTTAATTTAAGAATAAAAATAGTCATTCCATTGGCTGATCATCTTTACTTTACTTTAATACATATTAACCTACCAAATGTTCTAATGGTATTTTAGCCAGATGATTTTTATCGAAAACATAATTAATGTGCTCAAATAAGGAATAGTTGTATTAACCATACATGGAAACAGAGTTTTATGGGGCCCCCAGGAACTTGGGGCCCTAGGCGACTGCCTAGTATTGCCTGATGGTAAATCCCCCCCCGTCCAGGCGCTCAGCATTTGAAGCTATCTCTACTTGTCCTGATGCTTAAGCTGCCACAAGTTGAAGAGGCAGCAGTTAAAATAGCTTCAGAATGTGAAAAAATGTCTAAAGATGTTGAAAGTTGATTTCAAGCCTGGGCGCAGAGATTAAACGTAACCAAAGTAAACATGACTAATCTTTTTATCCTGCGGTTTAAGCCAGAAACAGAAGGTAGAGGGAGGATGGGCCTAAAAGCAGCAAACTGGCGTTTTACCACACAGGCTGCAGTCAGGGACGCAGCGATGTTTTCTGGGTGAACGTGGTGTGCAGCCATCTGAGAGATGTGTCAGCAGATAGATGCCATGTTAATGAGGTCTGCATGCACCGTGCAGCACAGTGTGTGCTTTAATAAAAAGCAGACGGCTGTGTGTGTGTTTTCAGTCAGCTGCATGTTTCAGAGAGGTGTTTCACTCTATAATGCTTTACGTTCTGCAGTAAACACAAAGCTCTTCCTGCTCCAAACAGGAAGCTTTGGCTAAAAGTTGCTCAGATGATACTTTAGTTCTGTTCAACACAATGAAACTCAGCATCTTCTGGGGAAAAAAAAGGTGCCAATGTTTCTCCACTCTGATTCGGGGTTATTTGGTTTCACTAAAATTACAGTCCAGAAGCTTTGCTTGTTCTGCACAGCTACAGGATAATTTCAGTTTTGCTTTCTGTGTCTAGTAATCCAGTTTGTTCTGAGGAGGCTGATAGATATTAATGGTTAGCTTGGCTAATGTTGCCACCTGTTTCTCAATGCTATGCCCTTAAAACTGTTGAGCTGAATATGTGCTAATATTTATAAATAGGTTCTTCTAGTCTTTGACTTTAAAAATAAATAATTTCCAACCTTCTATTGCTGTGACGTGTTAGCTGTGAGGTGTTAGCTTAGATACCCTAGCCATGATGTGTTAGCGGTGATGTGTTAGCTAGGATTTGTCAGCAGCAATGTGTTGACTGTGAACACGGAAAGATTTGGTGCAGAAAAAAAAGAAGAAAAAGATGAAGAACATTTTCTAAGCATGCATGGAAGGCCTCCAAGCAAACCAGGCGTTCAACAGCGACAGTGAGCTACGGTTAACTGAACGTGTCTTTCCCACTGAAAACATCATGTTAACGCATGTTTTTCAAACATGGATCAGCTCCCTAGCAATCTGCATTTGGCTCCCTTTCCACTGATAATAAACGCTGGTCCATAGCGTTGATGATGTCACCAGTGTGACTGAAATCAGGAAAGTAAACAATGGAGAGCAATATGGAGGGAAGCCATGGCGTAGTCAGTGTGCTTTATTGTTTCTCTCTATTATCTGTCTGAATCCCGCTCACCAGAGCTCCTCCATGTTTATCCAATGGAAACAGAGTTGATTCTGATTGTTAGATCAGAAGCTACTGGCACGGCGTGTTGACGTCCGTACGTTGCGTTCAATGGTATCATGTAATTTAGCAGGTCGACCCAACTTTGGTGTTCCCACAGCATGCCGATCAGAGCCAAGGAGATTTTAATGCATGTCGCTGGCTGAGTCGTTTGACACGGGTATACATGCGACAGTGAGCTCTTCCCATGGCAACTAAAAGCCCATTGTTCCCGGGTTTCTCCCCCAGTGGGAAACGGGTAATAAACTGCCTCCCCAGTTCTTTCCTGTTTAAACAGGCCAAGCTAGAGGCTGTTCAGGAGCCTGCGTGAAGGTATCTCTCCTCAGGTAATTTCCCTTTGCTCAAGAACCACACACTAACTCCTCCACTAGTCTCCAAGCACCTCTCCTGCCTTTGTTGTGATACCTACTTAAAATATCAAAGCAGGCAGGGCCTTCAATGAGACATGTGAAAACCCAGAAACACTGGTTTTATGTGTCAATGCAGCACAATCCCACATTCCCGCCCCCGATCAGCGCGTCATTCACCCTCTCTCTCCAACTCTGTTCCGCTCTCGCTCGCCCACTCTGCAACTACTCGCATTTACAAAAAAGAGAGAGTAAAGGAGTAAAGCAGGCTTAGGCCGCCACAATGAAAGCTGACATGTCTGGGGCCAGAACAATACATGGAGTCAGAAAAATCAAAGGCTTTAAAGACAGAGAAGCAGGTCAAAGATGTTGCCCTGCCTTGTATTGGTGCCACTGGCTGTGTGTGCGCTTCAGAAGTGTGTGTGTTGGAGTCAATCACTGCTCTTACACAGTATTTAAATGCTCCAGATCTTCCTGACTATTTCCTCTGGAAGGGATTAGACTAAGCAGACACAGCCAGCCTAAAGCTGCCCTGTGAGGACCGCTGTGTTTATCTGGCCGCTTGTTTACAGCCGATTGGAGGAGACGCTTACAGAGCGGCCCCACAGCCGTGCCGACATTGACCAAAATCTATATGTGTGCAACCTATCTAATTTTCTCTATGTTAGACTTTTTTCATTTGTCTTCTGCAAAGTTCTGCAGGTCATTTTGCTACAGAAACCTTGCACTTCATCAGAATAACACACTGCTTACATCCTATTTACACGGTTTAGTTTTGCTGGTGTTCCCCAAACCCTGATGGAAAACAATCACTTCTTAAAGGAATAGTACACCCAAAACATGATTAGCCTTCATTTTCTACTCACCTCCATGCTGAACAACACTCTGGAGTACTTTTTTGATATCTCAAATGCATCTGGAGATCTGGGAGGCTTCTTGCTGTCTGCTGACATTCAAATAATGGAGGTCTATGGCGCCCGAGACAGAAAGGTCCATAAAAGTCCACAAAAAACGTGTCAATATTCCTCCATACTGCTCATCCAATGTATTCCAAGTGTCCTGAGTGGGTAGCATCCAGAATTTACTCTAAACGAAGTCATTTAGAATGTTTTTAGAGCATAAACAGTAGTGTATAGGATTTCCTGAAAGCACGCACATGCGCGTTCACGACGCTACGGAAGCCGGCAGACCAAACCAGATGAAAGTGCGCATTCAGCGTCTGCTCTGCCAATAATGCAAGCGTAGAAGAAGAAATGTGCTGTTTACCTGCGCAAAGAAATAAACAACGAAAGAAAAATGTCTGAGGACTTCAGTGTTGAAGAAGAGCATGAGTTCTTTGCCGGCTTCCGTAGCGTCGTGAACGCGCATGTGCGCGCTTTCAGGAAGTCCTATACACTACTGTTTATGCTCTAAAAACATTCTAAATGACTTCGTTTCGAGTAAATTCTGGATGCTACCCACTCAGGACACTTGGAATACATTGGACGAGCAGTATGGAGGAATATTGACACGTTTTTTGTGGACTTTTATGGACCTTTCTGTCTCAGGCGCCATAGACCTCCATTATTTGAATGTCAGCAGACAGCAAGAAGCCTCCCAGATCTCCAGATGCATTTGAGATATCAAAAAAGTACTCCAGGGTGTTGTTCAGCATGGGGGTGAGTAGAAAATGAAGGCTGATCATGTTTTGGGTGTACTATTCCTTTAACCATACAGGGGAATATCCAGAGAGATTAACCGCAGGATCAAGATGACCCTCCTATTCTTCTTTAATCTTTGCAAGTATTGGCAGAAGAAGTTTTCCTTATACCCGTTTCCCACTGGCCGAAAAACCAGTTTAAACCCGGGAACTTTTAGTGGCAGTGGGAACAGCTCACTGACACATGTCAAGCGACTCTGCAAATGACCCGCGTTAAAATCGGCACAGCTCTGATCGGCATGCTGTGGGAACACAAGAGCCGATGTTCTATCTGCTCAGCATACTGCTTCAGGCAAGCAGACCCTCTTTAATACGCATGTGTGCACGGTCGGTATCAGCGGTTATTAGACCCATACAATGGTTTCAGATTGTGCCAGTAGGCTGTTATCACTGAATAAATCCTAATCCTAACCCTAAAGTAATTCCTTAACCCCCCAGAATAAATTAATCTATTTAAGTGTAATATGAAGACAATTTCATTAGTTCTTTATGTACTGTAAAAATAGATGAATTAAAAAAAATTATCCGCATGTCGGTCATATTAAACAAACTAAAAACATATAAATCTCATGTCCTGTCACTAAGTTGTAGAATCCTCTCCCTTTAAATATTTAATTCTCTTTGATAAAAATGCCGATCCTTCATTAATAATATCCTCATCAAACAGACTTACAATGGTTTTTAAAAGAAAATCAATGTGTGTGGTGGACCCAGTCAAGGACTTTTTGTTTGTTTGTTTTAACGCACAAAACTGCTACAAAAACCGGACTAAGTCAGGAAATAAAACAGCATGAATGGCTGTAAGTAGAGCAGAGACATATTGCTATGGGTACGCTGGCCTGATGCGGTATGCTGAGCTGACAGAACACCGGGTTGACCAGCTAATTTATGTGACACCACTGAACGCAACACACCGCGCCAGATGCTTCTGATCTAACAATCAGAATCATCAACTCTGTTTCCATTGGATAAACAGGGAGCAGCTCCGGAGCAGCTTCCTTCCATGTTGCATTGGTAATGTGGTACCTTAAAATCCTAAAAAGTCCATGCATTTGTTACTTCAATGCTGGACTATTGTAATTCTTTACTATCAGGAAGTCCACAAACTGTAGTTAAAAGCCTTCAGCTGATCCAAAATGCTGCAGCCAGAGTTCTAATGAAAATTAAAAAGAGAGATCATATCTCGCCTATCCTGGCTTCTCTTCATTGGCTTCCTGTTAAATCAAGAATAGAATTTAAAATCCTCCTTCTCACATATAAAGCCTTAAATGGTCAAGCTCCATCTTATATCAGAGATCTGATTGTTCCTTATGTTCCTAACAGAGCACTTCACTCTCAATCTGCAGGTTTACTAGTGGTTCCTAGAATTTCTAAAAGTAGAATGGGAGGCAGATCTTTTAGTTATCAGGCTCCTCTCCTGTGGAACCAACTACCAGTTTTAGTCCGTGAGGCAGACACCCTGTCTACTTTTAAGGCTAGGCTTAAAACTTTCCTTTTTGATAAAGCTTCTAGTTAGAGTGGCTCAGGTTATCCTGAGCTATCTCTGTAGTTATGCTGCTATAGGCTTAGACTTTTGGAGGACATAGGGACCCCCATTTCATCATTCTGCTTCATTCTCTCTCTGTTCTCCTATTCTGCAGAATCTGTTAGTTCAATCTCTAACCTTCTGCTCTCTCTGCCTTTCCTCAGAGTAGCTTTGCCTCGTCTGTTCCTGTTTGGCTGTGACGTCATCCTGGAAAGAAACATCAGCTGTGCTGCTTCCATCAACACCCTTGTTTATAGATGTTGGAGATCGGCCTGTTTTTCAGTGTGGTCCTGTTTCTCTGACCGTGACTGAGTGGATGTGCTCTCTTCGTCCTCTGGCATGGGAGCTGCCTTGGAGCTTGTCTGCCTGGCTGTGTGTTTCCTGGACGGGGCCGCCTTTTACAGCTGCTTTTTGTGTCTCTGCTTCTGTCTCCTTGAACCCCAGTCGGCCTCGGCAGATGGCCGCTCACACTGAGCCTGGTTCTGCTGGAGGTTTCTTCCTGTTAAAAGGGAGTTTTTCCTCTCCACTGTCGCTACAACATGTTTAGTGTGAGGGATTGTATTTGAGTCAATGAGTCAATGCAATCAACTGGTTTTCCTTAGATGGAAAACTTTGTATCAATTTGACTGTATGATCTGGTTGAACTGTAAAGTGCCTTGAGATGACATGTGTTGTGAATTTGGCCCTATATAAATAAACTGAATTGAATTGAAAATTAAAATGGTAGGATTCTGAAAGGAAAACACGGTAAACAATTCATCCAATTTTGTCCTCTGAAGGGGGAAAACATTAATTAACAAGTCGAATTCCAACAGCTCTCTCATAATACCATGCAGTGCATCATCTCAAAAGTCTTAAAGCTTTTCCCCCCAAATATTCCCCCTCTATTTCAGCCCTATTTGTACCTTTCTGAACCATGATGTGTGAAAATATATGCGTGTCTGTTTGGCTCTGATATTTCTAGCTGTGTATGTGCGTGACCAAATGTCGAAAGCTTAGGGTATGTGCGTCTGGTGGCCAAAGTTGGGTCTGATATTTAAACAGGAAAAATATGTTTTTGCCAAGATTAATTGGCTTAAAAATGAAGTATGTACAGATTTGCCTGAGCTTAAGAATCTTGTTGCCAAGATTGACCTCTGCTTTCCATCGTTTCTGTGTGGTAGGGTTCAAATACCCTGTCCACTGTATTTTCTGTGGTGCTTAGTAATTATAAGGCCTTTTTAATTAGTTATATATTTTCATTATTTCTGCAGTGACATCATCGACGCCAACCCAGCGTGATGATGTCACCAGACACACAGTGGCAGGGGGCAGAGGCTGCACAGCTGCCAGTGAGGGATTCGAACAGCTTTTTCAGAAGGGAGCCAAATGCTGATTGTTAGCGTGTCGACCCGTGTGTGGAAAACACGTGTTAACCTGGTTGGATGGGCACTTCTTGCGTACCATACGGTCAAGCTGCTCCCACAACAGCTCAATGGGGTTCAGATCTGGTGACTGCGCTGGCCACTCCATTACCCATAGAATACCAGCTGCCTGCTTCTGCTCTAAATAGTTCTTGCACAATTTGGAGGTGTGTTTAGGGTCATTGTCCTGTTGTAGGATGAAATTGGCTCCAATCAAGCGCTGTCCACTGGGTATGGCATGGCGTTGCAAAATGGAGTGATAGCCTTCCTTATTCAGAATCCCTTTTACCCTGTACACATCTCCCACCTTACAGCACCAAAGCAACCCCAGACCATCACATTACCTCCACCATGCTTAACAGATGGCGTCAAGCATTCTTCCAGCATCTTTTCATTTGTTCTGCGTCTAACAAACGTTCTTCTTTGTGATCCAAACACCTCAAACTTGGATTCATCTGTCCACAACCCTTTTTTCCAGTCTTCCTCTGTCCAATGTCTGTGTTCTTTTGCCCATCTTAATCTTTTTCTTTTATTGGCCAGTCTCAGATATGGCTTTTTCTTTGCGACTCTGCCCTGAAGCCCAGAATCCCGCAGCCGACTCTTCACTGTAGATGCTGACACTGGTGTTTTGCGGGTACTATTTAATGAAGATGCCAACTGGGGACCTGTGAGGCGTCTGTTTCTCAAACTAGAGACTCTAATGTACTTATCTTCTTGCTCAGTTGTGCAACGCGGCCTCCCACTTCTTTTTCTACTCTGGTTAGAGCCTGTTTGTGCTGTCCTCTGAAGGGAGTAGTACACACCGTTGTAGGAAATCTCCAATTTCTTAGCAATTTCTCACATGGAATAGCCTTCATTTCTAAGAACAAGGATAGACTGTCGAGTTTCAGATGAAAGTTCTCTTTTTCTGGCCATTTTGAGCGTTTAATTGACCCCACAAATGTGATGCTCCAGAAACTCAATCTGCTCAAAGGAAGGTCAGTTTTGTAGCTTCTGTAACGAGCTAAACTGTTTTCAGATGTGTGAACATGATTGCACAAGGGTTTTCTAATCATCAATAAGCCTTCTGAGCCAATGAGCAATTTACCACATTACCAATGTATAGAGTGTATTTCTTTAAAGTTAAGACTAGTTTAAAGTTATCTTAATTGAAAAGCACTGATCTTTTCAATCAGACTGGGGTAATCAGCTGATATGGAGCAGGCATGGATGGAAGAGACTAGAAGAGAGATAGGGAAAGGAGACAGGCACAGGGGGGGCAACAGAGAGTAACTAAAGACGGGCTTAAATATAACATAAAAATGTAAAACAAACCGAAGATCAACAAAACAGAATTACTGAGAACTAAAAACTCAAAGTCCCAAAAGGGGGAAAATATAACAATTTGTAGACTTTGAAAGAACACATGCCTCTACTTTATTTTATCATATGCCTTTTCTGGTTCTCAAAGGCCATATATTGTTTTGAGGGGCCAGATTTGGCCCTCAGACCGTGAGTTTGGCACATGTTGAATTTAATTCATATAAGTGGAAATTGTCAATGCTCCAGAAAAATTTGGTTCTGTCATTGGAAAAATTCTAGCAGCATTTTTCAGCATGTGACGTGATTTAAGCTAATAAAATTAATAATAATAAAGCTAATATGCTTATTTTTTAATACTAAAAAAGAATGATTATTTTATTTTAGTCTACACAGATTGTGGTACGACTAATGTTAACAAAAGTCCCAGAGAAACAATAAGTGAAACATGACATATAACCAAATACTAAACTGCCAGAAATCCAAAAATCTGGGCATTATTTGTTATATTCCTCGGCCCTCCTCTCTCCGTGTAGAACAGGCTGTCAGGGAGGTTTGTAGGGTTTCAATTAGTGAAGTAGCAGGGTGGGCCTGTAACTCACTGGGTTATGTATCACCATCAAACACTTCTGATCTCATGCTGCTCACAATGAACCTTGCTTCCTTCCTTTATAGTCTCCCTCTATTTTCTGAGCCACATAATGAGGGAGAGGCACAGATTCCCACAATCACACACAGTCTCTCCCCCAGGTTTCTTGCCTGCTCCTGGGGGTTGCCAAGTAGATAGGCATCATGAACACAAAGATATGCATGACATTATATCGGCCTCTAATGGGGCTGGAACGCACAGGTACGTGCAATTATTTGCATGCATTTTTTTACGATGTGACCGAGCCACTTATTGTATGCCTTTAATTTAGAACTGCGTCTTTTAAAAAAGTGCGTGACTTGATAAGAGGCAGTAGAGTAGAATAAGCAAACCGTCAAAGAAATCAACTATCCCGATTTTTGTCACTATTAGTGTATATTAATCCGATTACAAAGTCGTTTTTCTGATGCCGTTGTTCCGTCAGAACAGCATACCTATAGTCTATATGCATGCGCAAGACGTCAGATTTGTGTTTATTCCTAAAGTTTTGTACAAAAAACATATGACTGCATCATCTGCAAAGAATTACTATTTTTCAAAAGTTTCCTGTTGACTGCGATCTGCAGAAATTTCTAGTTTTTCTGATTTCGGTTCTGCAGATGATCTGCAAAGATGGGCAAAATGTTCATGTTCTCAAACGTTTTTTTATTCCTTTCACTGGGATGGCTCACGGTGGAGAGTGATCCAGCCAGTAAAGCGCTCTTAGGCTCTGTTTCTCACCAACAGGAAGTTAGACTCCTGGAGGATGTCCTTTCCATGAGACCAATAGACAGATTCTGAGCTGTTTGCTAAATTGGGACTAATGAGTGGGGGGTCTCCAATTAACCATTTAAGCCCCAAAGGCTGTGTTCTGTCAGATGAGCATACCCAGTCAGACCACTATACCCATAGTCAATACTTATACAATAGTCAATATTTATTCCTTTAGTTTATAGCTTTTGTTTTGTATGAAAAATACACTTTAAACTACTTCAACGAGATCAACACACAAGGCTCTGAGCATCGTGGGGTGGATCTCATCTAGTATCCGTTCCCGACAATCGATGAACTTTTCCAGATACCTCCCCTGCTAAGGTGACGGACTTCATATCCTCTGAGTCCTCATACTCTGCTCCTTTGAGAAGAACATGGTGTGAAGTTTCCCAAAATTCTCCTTCAAAAACCCTATAAAATCCAATATAGGCACATAAATGTCTCACAAAGCCTTGGTTTATATGTTCCCCACTTATTAAACTGCAGAATCTCAAAGTATCTGTGAACCTACAGTAGTAGCCATTCAAAATTTCCCCATTTTCCTTCATGAGGAATTTCTTTTTAAATGTCAATATTTATAATAAAACATTCTTTCTTCCGTGATTTGTGCACTTTAAGGAAAAGTCAAGTCAGCAAGGAATAATCAGTGGATCATTATCTATACCTAAAACTAAAACGTGATTTAATGTATTTAGCATTAATCAGTAAAAAATTTAAAATTAAATAATTTCTGTTGCGATCACCGAGTCTCGGTGCAGCCATTTTAGCCCAAATGTAGTAACAATCTTCCAGCAGTGACGTCACTGTGCGTTAAGCCTAGTGCCATTCTCCCCGCT
The DNA here is from genome assembly GCF_016077235.1 of Cyprinodon tularosa. Taxonomy (NCBI): domain Eukaryota; kingdom Metazoa; phylum Chordata; class Actinopteri; order Cyprinodontiformes; family Cyprinodontidae; genus Cyprinodon; species Cyprinodon tularosa. Next base: position 119,884 of record NW_024037888.1, read on the forward strand.
TTACAAGCAAAATCAATGGGAACTACTAGTCACATCTGCAATCAACAACAATTATTAAAGATTTCCAGAGGACTTCACCATTGAACGATGGGGTAAAATCGATTCACTTTTACATGGGGTTAAAATGAAAAAAAAAAAAAAAAAGAGTTATTCCACCTTTCTGATTCCTGATCCTCCATAGACGGGTTGGTCGTTGGATCGCCAACTTGAAGAGGGAGGATTTGCCATCGAACTTCTGAGAAAAAACACGTAATATGTAGCCAACATTTGGAAGAAGAATGTTTTCAAGATGACTTGGATAATAGCGCGTTGTGACAAACACCAGATACAGCACTGGGACTTGGTCAACAGCCGATACCGCACCGTGACGTCACAAACCAGTTGGTGGCAGTAGTGTTCTTTGACAAACATGGATGCCCCCAGTAAAGCACATTCACATGAAAATTACTCTGAATTAAAACACTGATCATTTATTGAACAGGATGGAATCATTTCAGATTTAAAGAACTTTCAGAAGTTTGAATTTAGAATATTTAGTAAAAGGACTTTTCCTTTAGGATCTAAAGAGAAGCATCATCTCCAGGTCAGACCCTGTAATTCAGTGAAAGAGTGGAGTCAGAGTAACAAATAAAAGCAAGAAAGGGTCACTCCAGTGGGTGGGCTGCCATTCAGCTGGTGTTTGACTGGGAAGGGCTGTTTTGAATGGATTCTACTGTACAGGTATCTGTATGATGCCACATGCATCACAAAGATATTAAAATCCTACAGGCCTTCTCATTCAGTTTAAATTTTTGCATTTTATTCCAATTTACCAGCGGATCTAATGAAATAAATCCTTTGACCTGCAGTAACATCAGTTACCTGTCAGAGTTCTAAAATAAAGATTCTTCAGGGAAAACTTTACAAAATGAAAATCAAATCACTACTTTTGAAAAGTTTCCTAATGACTGTGATCTGCAAACATTTTTACTGTTTTTCTGATTTCAGCTGCAATTTTATTACCACTCAAGTGTTGAAGTAATAAAAATCCAAACATGTGGATCTCATTTTAGTTTAGTTTTTTTTAATCATTAAGAAAATATGTGGGAAGCTTAGAAATATTCTTCTCTCAATGTGCTTAAAACACATTTAGTAGAAACTCGACTTCACCTGCTTCACTGATTCAATTCTCCTTCTGTGTAGTAATGGAGTTGGTGTGTGTGTGTGTGGGTGTGTGTGTGTGTGTGTGTGTGTGACATCTGTATCGGTGTATAATTGTGCATGTTTTTGTGGGTGTGGTGGTTTGTTTGAAGTGCTTGCTTGTTGCGTCTGTGTGTGGTCAGACAGACTGACAGACAGAAAGGCAGGGATGGACGGATAGACTGCGACAGGCCAAACAACAGGTGTGTCTTTTGAACGTAGCCCGCTGCCATGCAAACGCCCTCTTTACCTTTAGCCTGGCTGATTCTTGTTTTCATCAGCAAAAGAAAAGCCTGCTCCTCCTCCTCCTACGTGTCAATGTCTTTCATCTACGGGAGAGACAGACTACCCCTCACTCTGCGCTTTCATGTCTCTTTGCTGTCTCTCATTCATGGATGTTCTTATTTCTTTACTCAGACTAAGTTTTTCTATTTAACGTAGCCTTCATGCATGAGTCAGATCATTCCTTTGTGGAATCAAAATTCAATCACCAGGAAACAATATATATATATTTAAATAAAATCATCTTTTGTCTACATATTTATATTCAGTGTTTAATAGCAAATAAAAACAATAACCCTTAAGCCTCCCAGATACAGTTTTCATGGGCAATGTATGTAATCTATTAATGTCCTTTTGGTTTCCTGTTAAAAGTGATCGTTGGGGTTGTTTCCTGGACGGGGCCGCCTGTGGAGCTGGTTGACAGTTGCCTTTTGTATCTATGCTTCTTTTTCTATGTCTGCTTCTGTCTCCTTGAACCCCAGTGGGCCTCAGCAGATGGCCGGTCACACTGATCCTGGTTCTGCTGGAGGTTTCTTCCTGTTCAAAGGGAGTTTTTCCTTTCCACTGTCGCTACAAGCATGCTTAGTGTTAGGGATTGCTGAAGAGTCAATAAGTCGATGCAATCAGCTGGTTTTACTTAGAAAACTTTTATCTGACTGAAAGATCTGGTGAACTGTAAAGTGCATTGAGATGACGTGTTGTGAATTGGCGCTATAGAAATAAACGGAATAGAATGGAATTTCCCTGTTATGGATTGCTGATTGATTAAGGGTGTATTCTGTCTTTTGCTCACTGACCTCAGCAGATGAACACCAGGAATGGAATGAACACTTTCCTGCAGCAACGTGGGCCTCCCTGCACCTTACTTCTCTCTTTCTAATTTAGTCGTAGGTGAGTGGACCGGTTCATGTCACACGGCCACGCTCTGCTTTAATATAACCTGTGTTTGTTTTTTACAGAAACCCTCTGACTAGAAATTCATGTTGGCCTCTGTGGCAACAAGGCCTTCCCAAACATTTATTATCCATCCACACTTTGCAGTTAAATAGAATATAGTTTTTATTTTTCCTGCTTTTTTCCTGTAAAGTAAAGCTGTCAGTTTTCTTTTCTGGTGCCCACATAATTCTTTTTTGAGACATGTATGTCCAAAGAACGCTCTCCCAGACACAGCAGTCACATAGACTGTGTGAACCGTTCAATCCCACAGGGCTTCCTGATAATAGGGGGTCTCACTCCCAGAGTTTTATTTATTGTTTGTAATAAATACATTTGTGATGTATGAGTGATGCATAAAAATGTGAGCGAAAATTCAACCAATCTATCAGGTTTTTAACTTCTGCTATGTTTTATACCCCATTGAGAAAGGAGGAGAAATGAAGCCAACAATTTGCAAGCATGGATCGGGTTCTGAAAAGGACAAAATATGAATAAAAAAAGGAGAAATTCAACAAGTCACTGCTGTCCTTCATCAACACATTATGTTCCATCTGGTGAGTCTTTTTCATACTTCAGAATCATTCCTCAGTGATTCATCCAGAATATTTAACACCATTCATCCTGAAGACTCAGGTAGCGGCATCAACAACCACCTGGATCAAAGACTACCTGACAGACAGACCACAGGTTGTTAGACTGAAGGCTCAGCTGTCTGATCCAGCAGCACAGGAGCTCCACAGGGGACGGTACTCTCTCCATTCCTTTTCCCTCTTTTCACCTCTGGCTTCCAGGACCAGACAGAGTCCCGTCATCTGCAGAAGACCTGGGATGACTCTGCAGTCATTGGGAGCATCAAAGATGGAGCAGAAGCTGAGGACAGAGAGCTGGTGAAGCGCTTTGTGGCATGGTGTGGAGAGAGAGAGAGAGAGAGAGAGAGAGATTTCAGAAGAAACAGGAACAAGTTGAATCCTGTTAACATCCTGGGAGAAGAAGTGGAGGAGTAGAAATCCCTTGGTGTTCACCTGTACAACAACCTGGACTGGAGACACAACTGGGAAGCCGTCTGCAAGAAGGGACAGAGAAGACTGGACTTCTAGAGAGAGATTAGGTCCTTCAGAGGCTGCAGATCTTCTATCAGTCTGCTGAGGAGAGTCTGATCTCATCATCATCACCATCATCATCATCATCATCATCATCAGAGCTAATGACTGAAAGAAGCTCAACCAGCTGATAAAGAAGGTCGGCTCTGTTCTAGGAACTCCTCTAGAACCTCTGGAGATGAAGAAGATGATGGACAGCAGACAGAGGGTCTTCAGTCAGAGGCTGATCCAGATGCGGTGCAACAGACCTCTACAGAAGATCCTTCCTGCCTGCAGCATCAACACCTACACCACCTGTTTAAAACATAACCTACAGTAGTTACAGTAGCAGCCGTTCAAAATGGCCTTTCACAGTCAGACGCCAGGCGAATGGCAGCCCACTTCCCTCCAACTCCAGGCTAAATCCCCTCTCCTTTAGCCAGGGCTAATCCGACTCTCCCTCTTTGTATCATTAAAGGGTCAGAGTGATGTTGTTGAAGAGTTCTATTCAATATGTTGATGAGCAGGATTCTATGTAGTAAGATAGAGCACAATGTGAAAGCCACACTGAGCAGCATGGATGCTAAAATCAATTCAGTTTATTTCTATAGCGCCACCAATTCACAACACATGTCATCTCAAGGCACTTTCCACAGAATGTAACAGTGTGCAATAATCCAGGATCGGATCTGCCTCTGCACCTTTTATGCGGCGCTCTATATATGGGCTGCATTGTTCAAATTAGCCATGCTTAGCCTTGTGTTAAAGGTAATTCCATTGGCTAGACAGCCAAACATTGCCATTAGCCCATCTGCAGCAGCCAGGACACTTTCATAGACAGTTTTTGATTCTAGAAGCCTCTATTCTTACTTTGTTCCTGTTGAAATTTTAAACTCAAAAGATGAACTATTTAGACATGAAATATTAAGAATGTATGTATTTGTCACGCTTTAAGACTGAGATGTCACTACCAAGTGGAATGTAGTGAATGAGCATTATTATTTATTATTTATCTCATCATCTGAAGCCTCTTTTATTGGGAGGTTTTTTTCTTGTCAAAGGCTCAGTGTTATTTACATGCATACAGACATGCTTTTTAAGTCAGCAACACTTTGTCAAGGTTCAAAGTTGTTCCACCTGCAGCAAAGTTCAAAGCTTTTCTAGCTTCTACTGATCCCAGTGTAAGAAACTGGAAGGCCAGGTCTAATGCTAAACCACAGGCAGGTGTAGGGCACAGCAGCAGAGAAGGGGCTGAGGGCTCTTTGATCAGAAACCCACCATCTACAGGAACAGTTGCTTCCTTGATCTGAGAAGCGGTGAACTGCAGTCAGAACCTGAATGGTAACGATGAGTTCCTGTTCAGGTTCATCATTGTGGAGGATCGTTTTGTGTTGAAAGGAGCCACCATTTTGAACTGGCTTTGTGATTACGCCATGAGGTCGGATAAAGGTCAAGCAGTGATTAATAATTTCATAGTATTCCCCGATGGCTTTTCATACAAAGGTCAAACTTTCTGTTTTCATTCAGCTTAATATATATATATATATGTAATGAATGAAAATGAAAAAGAGAGATCATATCTCTTCTATCCTGGCTTCTCTTCATTGGCTTCCTGTTAAATCCAGAATAGAATTTAAAATCCTCCTTCTCACATATAAAGCCTTAAATAACCAAGCTAACTTATAGTTAGAGTGGCTCAGGTTATCCTAGGCTATCTCTATAGTTCTGCTGCTATAAGCTTAGACTGCTGGAGGACATAGGGACCCCGTTTTCATCATTCTGCTTCATTCTATCTCTATTCTCCCACTCTGCAGAATCTGTTAGTTCAATCTCTAACGTTCTGCTCTCTCTGCTTTTTCTCATAGTAGCTTCATCTGATCTGTTCCTGTTTGGCTGTGACTCCATCCTGGAGAGAAATATCAGCTGTGCTGCTGCCATCAACACCTTTGTTTCTAGATGTTGGAGCTTGGCCTGTTTTCCAGTGTAGTCCTGTTTCTCTGACTGTGACTAACTGGATGTGCTCTCTTCATCCTCTGACATGGGAGCTGGCTCGGAGCTCGTCTGCCTGGCTGTGTGGTGCAGACTGTGTGCAGATCAGCTGGCTGGTGTCCTCACAGACATCTTTAACACCTGGCTGGACCAATCCATAGTGCCAGCATGCTTCCAGTCTGCCTCCATTATTCCAGTCCCAAAGAAGCCTCAGGTCACCTCACTCAATGATTAGCCGCCTGTCGCTCTGACTCCCATCATGATGAAGTGCTTCCAAAGGCTGGTTAAAGAACACATCGTCTCCAGTCTGCTGCCAACATTCCACCCGTTCCAGTTCGCCTACCGATGGAACCGCTCCACTGAGGACGCCATCTCTGCTGCTCTCCACCTGAGCCTGGCACACCTGGAGGAGAAGAACACCCACGTGCGGATGCTGTTCCTGGACTTCAGTTCAGCTTTCAACACCATCATCCCACAGCATCTGATAGGCAAACTGGAACAGCTGGGCTTCAATACACCCCTCTTCTATTGGCTGCTAGACTTCCTCACCAACAGACCTCAGTCAGTCCGGGTCGGACAGAACACCTCTGATGTCATCAGTCTAAGCCCCTCCCCTCAGGGCTGTGTCCTGAGCCCCCTGCTGTTTACCCTGATGACACACGACTGCGTCCCCAGGTTCACCACCAATTTAATTTCGATTCAGTTTTAATTGTATTTCTATAGCACCAATTCACATCACGTCATCTCAAGGCACTTTACAGTTAGATTGATTCAAAATTTTCTATCCATCCATCTTCCTCCGCTTTTCCGGGGTCGGGTCGCGGGGGCATCAGCTTAAGAAGGGAGGCCCAGACTTCCCTCTCCTCAGCCACTTCTTCCAGCTCTTCAGGAGGAACCCCAAACCTCAAAAATTTCTATCTAAGGAAAACCAGCTGATTGCATCGACTCATTGACTCTTCAGCAATCCCTCACACTAAGCATGCTTGTAGCGACAGTGGAGAGGAAAAACTCCCTTTGAACAGGAACAAACCTCCAGCAGAACCAGGCTCAGTGTGAGCGGCCATCTGCTGAGGCAGTACACTTGAAAATAATTTACCTCTGCATTTAACCCCTCCCCTTGGGGAGCAGTGGGCTGCCATTGTGCGACGCCCAGGGAGCAGAGTTGGGTTAAAGGTTTTGCTCAAGAATCCAGAGTGGAGTCTGTGGGGAGTGAACTGGGTACTTGTCGACCCTCTCAGAACACAAGTGCAGTGCTCTAACCACTACGCCAACACTCCCTCCATTAAAGACATTTCATCCCAGCGCTGCGTGCCCCGTGACATCATCAATGACCCCTCACCCCCCCACCATGGACTGTTCTCCCTGCTGCCCTCTGGGAAGAGGCTTCACAGCATTCAATGCAGGACCAGCAGGTTCTGCAGCAGCTTCTTCCCCACAGCCATCACACTGATGAACTGCTGAGAAAACTCTAAATCACAGACTCTGCATCACACTGATGACATCAAACCAAACACTTCATATTTGCACCATATAAATTAATGCTCTGAACTTCCATATCAGTTTTTTTGCACCATGTTTTTTTCCCCCACACTGTTTACATTTGATCACTGCGGCACTTTAAGGAATGAAAATGTTCACTTTACTGCTAAGCCACTGCTCATTTAGTGTCAGAAAGCTGTACTAAACTAATTTTGCTTTGTATAAACTATTTGTATACAAAATGACAATTAAAGTTGTCTAAGTCTAAGTTGTGGGTTTTATGTATCAACAACTTCAGACAAAATGTGTTGAGGAATAAAGTTGTTATCTTGTCCTATATTACCTTTTATTTTATCTTTTATCTCTTATCCTACCTTAGTTAGCTTAGCTATATGCAAGAATAACTGTCTCATTGGAATCTGCCACTGTATTTTAAATTCCTTACAATACATTTTTATGTGGTAAAACTTTGCCTGCAAAAAATTCAATTGCCATTTTGTTGACCTTTTGGTGAACTCAAGCCAAAGCAATCTACACTTGATGCAGTTAAGCAGCTTCTAGCCAATGAAATGAGCTCATTTGGTTACGTGACACAATAGTTTGACATAGCTTTGTTCGTGGCTGAATTAAGCTGAAAGAAGAGTTTTTCCTGTTCAACACATATGATTAGAAAACATCAGGTAGTTACTAATAGACAGCTATTAGAGTTTTTCATCTAATGGGACTGGGTGAAATAACTGAGCTGATCACAGCTAGTGCTGCACCCCCGTTTGCCAAGGTGCTTGGTTTGATCCGAAAGAAGCGGCCGGTGGCAAACTTTTTTTTCTCCGACAAAATTAGCTCATTTTATTGGCAAATAGCTGCTCAACTGCATGGAGTGTAGATTGTTTCGGCCTGAGTTCACCAAACGCTCAACACATTTCACATTTGCTGGCAAATTTTTCGAAACTGAATTTTTTGCAGGGGAATTTTCACAAGATAAAAATTCAGTTTAAGGAATTCAATGTGTAAAGAAATTCAGTGTTTAAACTTTGGTGTTCAAAAAAAGGCAGATCCCAATGACTGTTTTTCTTCCATATAGCTGAGGTAAGCTTAACTTAGCTAACAGATCACCAGCAACAGCAGAAAAATAATCCTTGTGTTCACGCAGGTTTTGTTCCTTTGCATTTTAATTAGTTCGCAGTTTTGCCAAAGTTGTTTGTACTTCTGTCAAAAGTTTTCCTTTAAGCATTTTAGACCTTTTTCTGTGCAGAATCTTGTTTGTTTAGAAAACATTTAATTGGAAAAACTTGAGCAGACATCAAGACAGGTTAAAAAGACGATAAAACGAGCAGTTACTCAAGCAGAGCAGCACGTGTGCGTTTGTGGCCTGATGGGCAGCATCAGCGCAGTCAGTGGCTCCCTTGTTCTCCCCTAATTGATCAGCAGATGGCACTGACAAATGATTAATAGCTTTGACACGTTACACCCCTCACACTTTAAAGACACACACACAGAACGGCTGGCGCCCCTTTTGGTGTCATCAGTCTTGTCCTACAAGACTCCTAACACCCCGGTGGCATGGGAGAGTGAGCACATCAGACCACAGAAGAGCAGCGCTCCTCGCTTCACTGAGATAGACTGACTACACAAAGGCACCAAGGAGGGAGAGGAAGCAAGAGGAGATTCCTTACATAGCTTCCTATTTGTCTGCACGGTTGCCATCAGAGAAATGACGGTATCTCCAGATATCTCATCCCTCCCTGCCTTTTCATGTAGCATTCAAAGGCAGCCCTTTCGTCTCATGGCCCTATTCAGACGCCACCACCTGTAACTGGATGCAAGTTTTTCTCTCCTGTGTTCTTTCATTCTCTCACACAAAGACAAACACACCTGACTGTAGGATCACACAAGCAAATGAATGAGTCTAAAAGCTCCACATCTCTCCTTGTCCTTAGTTTCTTTTAAAGAAGGAAACTCATTTCTGTTATTACGCCTTGCTGTGTTGGATTAGTCATGGAGTGGAACACAATCCACAGAGCTAGGCTAACACAAAGGCTTCCACAGCTGGAGGATATTTATGAATGCCATCTTTTTACTTTAGCTTTGTGATACTTATATATGTAGTCTCTAGTCACTTAACTTTGCTACTAATGTTTTTAATTACCCCCAAGTATTTACAGCCAGTCATTTGTAAGCCCTAACCCTCACAATATCCTTAAGCCTAACCTTAACCTGAACTTAATTCACACCTTAGTCCTAAACTTAACCGTTAGTCGTAAACCAGGTGGCGCAATTGGTACCTAGGCCTGCGGTTGGCACCCCCCAACTTAATCTACTTCTTATCCCTTGACGCCCAAAAATATATATATTTTCAATCAGTTTATTTCTATAGCTCCAATTCACATCATGTCATCTCAGGTCAGTTTCCAGTTCAACAGATCATCCAGTCAGATTGATTCAAAGTTTTCTATCTAAGGAAAACCAGCTGATTGCATCAACTCATTGACTCTTCAGCAATCCCTCACACTAAGCATGCTTGTAGCGACAGTGGAGAGGAAAAACTCCCTTTGAACAGGAAGAAACCTGCAGCAGAACCAGGCAGTAGTGTTCTTTGACAAACATGGATGCCTCCAGTAAAGAACATTCACATGAAAATTACTCTGAATTAAAAACACTGATCATTTATTGAACAGGATGGAATCATTTCAGATTTAGAGTATTTTCTGGGCATGCAGGTGGGGCATTGGTTATCACACACAACCCATGTACAGTCCTTGATGTGTCCCACCCTGGTTTGAGTCCAACCTGTCAGGCTACTGTTAAAAAAAAAAAAAAAGTATTTTCCAAAGTTTGAATTCTGAAAATGAATAGACTTTTCCATTAATATTTGATTATGTTCTAATCCTATCCTTTTCTTAGTCTCTTAAGGGGCCTTTTTTCTTTACATTCAGTTGTATTGCTCCCCCTGTTGGTCTGCCCCTGCTCATTTACTTTCATCCAGTTATTGTTCATGTCCTCATGACTATACTGACATGTTTGCCACGGCTAAAAGTTTAAATGTTGCTCCAGAACAATAACAGGATTCCTTAACGTATAATCTATAGATCGGTAAAGAGAAGCGAGGTCCTGGATTCCCTCGTGGATTTTTTTCCCTTTGACCCGCTTCTGGATAAACAAAATACCAAAGATGGTTTTGACCTCTGCTTAGACCTGAACCTGTACCATTTTAAAATGATGCCAAACTAACAGGCCTCTGTCTGCATTAAACCAGGTTTTATCCCTCTTCTGGTGGGTGATCATCTAGTGATCTGTGTGCTGTCTACCCAGAAGAGAAAAAAGGAAAATATTTATTTTGGCTGTTGGAGGCAACAGTCAGCAAAATGACGAAAAATTAAGATGTTCGGGGACATGTGCGGAGAGTCCGATAACAGTTGTGCGTCCCACGCCCTGGGGCAGAATGTGAGTAACGAGGTGGCTCATTAGAGTCCAGACTTTTATTTGGTTGATTCCCTGCTGACATCCTGACAAACAGAGCAAACACATCATCTCCCTCAGGGCTGTCCACAAACCCCCCCGCTGGCTTTTAAAACAACAGGGCCATGAACTCTTTAGCACTGAGACAAACTGCTTGTTCACAGAAATATAAAAGTTAGATGTCCTATTGATGATGAATATCTATTTTCATCAGTTTTGATAATCATGCAGCTCTATCTATCTATCATCTATTTATCTATCTGTCTGTCTGTCTGTCTAGACAACTTAATATCAGTGGCCCTCCCTGATAAGAAGAGAGAAACGTAAAATATATTTTTAGAAATTAACTCATAAATGTCAGTTTTACTCTCTAGACTGTGTACCTATAAGCAAAACAAATTATATAAACTACATTTCCCTACCTACTGTCATTCATTTGTGGATTTCCACAGACAGACTCCTACCGTCTCTGTCTTGGGGCGCTGATCAGACTGCCCCACATGTGCAGAGAATCTGCCAATCATGTACTATTGCTAGGTGAATTTAATAAATTAATTGCCAATCAGCGTCTCAGAATTTTATGGTCTTGGGGCTCTGAAAATACTGCCCTTTAACAGGCTTCTGCACCCAAGCGCAGGTGCAGACAATTAGAGGGAAGATGGCGAACGTAACGAGCGAGATGCAGCTTCCACCAAATTCGGTGAGATCCTTATTTATCTATTGCCAGAAGAACATCCCTGTTGTAGGGTATGAAAATTTCATGTCATGGTTATTGTGACCAAAATCATCACTGTTACTGTTATCATATGGTAAATTAAATCATTACTGTTAAATTGTGTTTATTGTCCAATTGTTTATTTAAATTCTAATTCTGGATTAGTTGGAGACATACACTAGGCTATATCAGCCCCACCAAAAATATTTTTCACCAGCCGCCACTGCTTAATATTACTCAAAACATTTGCAAAAATACCTTAGATACAAACTTATTAAGAGGGGCATTAAACACAACAACAAAAACACTTCATTCTGTCAATTCTATTCAGTTTATTTCTATAGCACCAATTCACATCATGTCATCTCAGGTCGCTTTCCAGTTCACCAGATCATCCAGTCAGATTGATTCAAAGTTTTCTATCTAAGGAAAACCAGCTGATTGCATCGACTCGTTGACTCTTCAGCAATCCCTCACACTAAGCATGCTTGTAGCGACAGTGGAGAGGAAAAACTCCCTTTGAACAGGAAGAAACCTCCAGCAGAACCAGGCTCAGAGTGAGCCGCCATCTGCTGAGGCCGACTGGGGTTCAAGGAGACAGAAGCAGACATAGAAAAAGAAACATAGATACAAAAGGCAACTGTCAACCAGCTCCACAGGCGGCCCCGTCCAGGAAACACACAGCCAGGCAGACGAGCTCCGAGCCAGCTCCCATGTCAGAGGATGAAGAGAGCACATCCAGTTAGTCACAGTCAGAGAAACAGGACTACACTGGAAAACAGGCCAAGCTCCAACATCTAGAAACAAAAGTGTTGATGGCAGCAGCACAGCTGATATTTCTTTCCAGGATGGAGTCACAGCCAAACAGGAACAGACCAGATGAAGCTACTATGAGAAAAAGCAGAGAGAGCAGAACGTTAGAGATTGAACAAACAGATTCTGCAGAGTGGGAGAATAGAGATAGAATGAAGCAGAATGAGGAAAAAGGGGTCCCTATGTCCTCCAGAAGTCTAAGCCTACTGTATAGAGATAGCTCAGGATAACCTGAGCCACTCTAACTATAAGCTTTATCAAAAAGGAAAGTTTTAAGTCTAGCCTTAAAAGTAGACAGGGTGTCTGCCTCACGGACTAAAACTGGTAGTTGGTTCCACAGGAGAGGAGCCTGATAACTAAAAGATCTGCCTCCCATTCTACTTTTAGAAATTCTAGGAACCACTAGTAAACCTGCAGATTGAGAGCGAAGTGCTCTGTTAGGAACATAAGGAACAATCAGATCTCTGATATCAGATGGAGCTTGGCCATTTAAGGCTTTATATGTGAGAAGGAGGATTTTAAATTCTATTCTGGATTTAACAGGAAGCCAATGAAGAGAAGCCAGAATAGGAGAGATATGATCTCTCTTTTTCATTTTCATCAGAACTCTGGCTGCAGCATTTTGGATCAGCTGAAGGCTTTTAACTACAGTTTGTGGACTTCCTGATAGTAAAGAATTACAATAGTCCAGCCTTGAAGTAACAAATGCATGGACTAGTTTCTCAGCATCACCCCTGGACAGGAGATTTCTCATTTTTGCAATATTCCTCAGATGAAAGAAGGAAACTAAAGAAACCATAACTATTAATTTGTGAGAAAGATCTTAATAGGAGAAAAGTAGTTGCAAGAAAAAAAAACATTAATTGAAGTCAATTTAAAGTATAAAGTTGTTTGGAAAACAAATGCGGTAACAAGCTAGTGAATTATTCATTTTTTCTGAGTATTTTTTAAAAAGCCATCTGATAAAATGTTGATAAACATTAACACACATTTACTGGAAGAGATTTGACCAAGTATTCTCATTGGAAACTAACACCTCTCTACTTTCCTGCTCTCCTTCTCCCCCATCCTCACTAAAGAGGAGGCAGCTGAGGGACCACAGCAGAGGCACAGCAGATCTGTTTGATCCTTATGCTCTGCTGTCTTCAGTTTTCTCCATTCAGCCTTCATAGATGGGGATCAGTGGAGTGGACTGCCTGTCTGTCCAAAAGGACAAAAGTCCCCCTGCTAATTGCTGCTACATCAAATGGAGGGCAGCCTAAATAGGCACTCACAGCAGAGTGATGGAGAGGGGCTGAGAGAAGGAAAAAAGAAAAGAGTTCTCCTAAGACAGCCTGCTGGGTTCTCCTAATGTCCTTCACCTGTTGATGTTAATTGTTGGACTGTTTGTTTAGGTGAATGATAATGGTTTTCAATGCTATAAAACCTTAGTGTCACATTTTTACAGGATTACCTTCCATGTTTTTGCTTCACTAATATCAGTGTGATCTTAATGGTTGAAGCAAATCTTCTGTCAGTTCCTCACCTGTAGACTACTGTCAAGCCGGGCGTACTCTGTACGATTATTTTCAATCGTTGCACGCAGATCCAGCTCATACTGTACGATGAAACCACAGGGTTAAAGGTTCACAGCTTATGTTTGTTCTCTCACTGCGATGCTCTGATGCGATCTACCTGCTCACACTGTACGTCTAACACTAGTGCTGCGCCAATGCCATTTTTGGCCCCAATGCCGATACCATATACCTGGCTGGGCTGCCTATTGTGTGAAGCAGGAAAAAGACGTGAATCCAGTAGAACTTTTTATTGCCTACCTGGAATGGGTGACAATAGCTAAATAAACTTATGGCTCTCTAAATGGTATCGGTGCCCTATTTGATGGTACTCGCCGATACCGATACCACCATTTTAGTGCTGGATCGGGGCCCTGCCCGATACTGGTATCGTTAACGGTGCAACGCTGCTAAAAACCAGTTGGAACTCAGCTCAGCAGTGAGATGATGCTACTCATAAGCTATCCAGAAGCCAAACCAGTAGAAGAGGAATATGAAGCTGACTAGAGTGAAATGAGCTATGGTCTGTCAATTTTACAGAAAGAACTCTATTTCACTCATTGCACCCCCACCATGCTTCTGGGTTTTCCTCTAAGAGGAAGAAGAAGAAGAAGATCCTTGTTTGCCCACTGAGTGATTTGCCCATTACCACCTCACGACGGCCGACTGAATTTCAGACATGTTTGATTTTCTCGCCCCTCATTACACCACGCAACTTCAGGCTAAAAGTCAGCCCGATCGAAAACACACAACTGCCCAAAAACGGCAAAAAAATCGTACAGTGTATGCCCGACTTTACTCTTTCTGCTTCACCAGATCAAAATATACATCTGAACCTTCCCACCCAGTCCATTTGCAGTAACATTTAGGGGAAAGAAAACCACTGCAAAATAATCCTCCCTCACAATAACAGGGTTAAAAATGCCAAATGCAAATCCCTAGAGCTCAATAACACAGGCACAAAGATTAAAAAGACATTATGTAAGTTTTTACAGAAAAATATCTTTAAAATAATCCTTTTTATTTGACTCTTTATGACTAAAATCTTGTTGGAAGGGCAGCTTCGCAGCATCTATAGACATGGAGCCTATTTTCCTGAATTTACCCTGGGTGAGAAGTTCCTGCGCAGTTCTGAGAATGTGACACCAAGCCGACCCAGAGAACAATCAAAACTTTATATGCAAGATGGATTTTATGGATATCCAGAAATGAAAAGTGTTCAGCTCAACTCAGATGCTGATCGCTGCTCCACATAAAGAGAAACAAGTAAAAACAAAAAAAGCACCAGAGTGAGCTACAAGAGTTAGCAGAAGGGTGCTGCAGAAAAGAACTCCATAATGCCTCATTAAAAGGAGAAGTCTCGTCAGCAAGGAAAAATTAAAAATAATTGATTATTATCTATAGCTAAAACTAATACGTTTGCAGTGATTTAATTAACTTTGTGTTAATCAGCCTTTCCCACTAAAAATGGCAGGTTAACGCTTGGTGTGCAAATATGGATTGACCTGCAAACAATCGGCATTTGGCTTCCTTCCCACTAGCATAAAGAACTTGTCTAGGAGATTGAGGAGAGCTCTCCTTGCAAAGCATTCTGGGATATATCTGCTCCTGTAGTGCCCATGGATGATCACTACTTTTCAAGGTGCATTGTGGGAAATTTTGAGTCCACTACTTTTTCATCCACTAGTTTAGAGGTCACGGATTAGCGGACCCACCTGCTGGGTAATCTGGACCCAACCTGATTTAAAATATATTTAAAATTACCGCATGTTGTCCGACGACAGTGTCTAACTTCACTTGTGCCGCTTCTCCTGTTAATACGGTAAAGCCCTCAGCTGTAGGTAACAGATCTGCTTCATGTCAGTGACGTTACGTTACATGATTGGCTGAACGTTGCCACATGATGTAAAACATTGTGGTTGCCTAGACAACACTAATAACATTACGCAGCGTCTGTGTGCCCAGTCGGTAGCATCTATAGCATTAGCGTGTCTAATGATGGATGAAGTTTTACCTGATCGATAACAAAACTAAAGAAATCTGTTTCTAGTGAACAAAGTAACTGTTAGAACATGATATAAAGGAGGAGAGCTGGGTAGCGCTGTGGCTAGCTGTGCTCAGTAGCTAACAGGTTAGCCTCTTTTAGCTCAGTCAGTTAGCCATACTGTTCGTTTTCTACAAGTAGCATAACTGTTTTATTTGTCTAAGTCCTTTTTTGAGATGTCTCATTTGTCCTTCACTGCCCTCAGATCTTAATAAAAAGAATAAAAATAAGCTGAGACTTTTATTCTCTCCTTGTTAAATAGCAGAGCTCAGTCTGTCTTAGAAGGCAGTACTTTCCTTGGAAACTGACAATGATTGTTTTCTACTTTCAGCTACTTTAGATCACAGAGGAAAGGTAAAATGATAGCAAATATAGGCAATAATATGTTGAGACTCCAAAAGAGATCTGATCTTTAAGAAACAGTTTGTCCGAGTTGAGTTGCCATATGCTGACATCATAAGAAGGGGCGGGGCCCCGAACAGATCTGACCACACGAGCAGATCCTGAACCCACACCAGAGCGTCCGGCTCCAGGCTGCACGTGATCCAAATAAGCCAATGAGCTGTCAGTCTGGGTTGCTGCTGCTGCTACTTTTAGACACAGCAGGCAAACCTGTGGCAAGCCGGGCGATGGGAAAGAAGGAGAAGATGATGAGAAAAAGAGAGCAGAGAAAGTGTGGACTGCTGGAAGAACTGCGGTGAACTGGTGAAAGAAAAGTGAAATGGCGTGCTCAAAGATGACCCTGCACATTTAGAGGATGTTTGGCTCAACCTGCTGCTGTGAAGCAGGATTCTCCACCATGAACAGAATCAACAATAAATCTGGATCCAGGCTCAAAATGAGCACCTTGATACACTATATTGCCAAAAGTATTTGCTCACCCATCCAAATTATTGGAATCAGGTGTTCCAATCACTTCCATGGCCACAGGTGTATAAATTCAAGCACCTAGGCATGCAGACTGTTTTTACAAACATTTGTGAAAGAATGGGTCGCTCTCAGGAGCTCAGTGAATTCCAGCGTGGAACTGTGATAGGATGCCACCTGTGCAACAAATCCAGTCGTGAAATTTCCTCGCTCCTAAATATTCCACAGTCAACTGTCAGCTGTATTATAAGAAAATGGAAGTGTTTGGGAACGACAGCAACTCAGCCACGAAGTGGTAGGCCACGTAAACTGACGGAGCGGGGTCAGCGGATGCTGACGCGCATAGTGCGAAGAGGTCGCCAACTTTCTGCAGAGTCAATCACTACAGACCTCCAAACTTCATGTGGCCTTCAGATTAGCTCAAGAACAGTGCGCAGAGAGCTTCATGGAATGGGTTTCCATGGTCGAGCAGCTGCATCCAAGCCATACATCACCAAGTGCAATGCAAAGCGTCGGATGCGGTGGTGTAAAGCACGCCGCCACTGGACTCTAGAGCAGTGGAGACGCGTTCTCTGGAGTGACGGATCGCGCTTCTCCATCTGGCAATCTGATGGACGGGTCTGGGTTTGGCGGTTGCCAGGAGAACGGTACTTGTCTGACTGCATTGTGCCAAGTGTAAAGTTTGGTGGAGGGGGGATTATGGTGTGAGGTTGTTTTTCAGGAGCTGGGCTTGGCCCCTTAGTTCCAGTGAAAGGAACTCTGAATGCTTCAGCATACCAAGACATTTTGGACAATTCCATGCTCCCAACTTTGTGGGAACAGTTTGGAGCTGGCCCCCTCCTCTTCCAACATGACTGTGCACCAGTGCACAAAGCAAGGTCCATAAAGACATGGATGACAGAGTCTGGTGTGGATGAACTTGACTGGCCTGCACAGAGTCCTGACCTCAACCCGATAGAACACCTTTGGGATGAATTAGAGCGGAGACTGAGAGCCAGGCCTTCTCGTCCAACATCAGTGTGCGACCTCACAAATGCGCTTCTGGAAGAATGGTCAAAAATTCCCATAAACACACTCCTAAACCTTGTGGACAGCCTTCCCAGAAGAGTTGAAGCTGTTCTAGCTGCAAAGGGTGGACCGACGTCATATTGAACCCTATGGATTAGGAACGGGATGTCACTTAGGCTCATATGTGAGTCAAGGCAGGTGAGCAAATACTTTTGGCAATATAGTGTATGTGCTTGAGAATGGCTTAGTCTCCATTCAAACCCAGGTTTAAAGCCTTGCAGGGCAGCCTAAAGCCCACTGCCAACATTTAGACAGAAAAAAGAAAGAAAAGAACAAACGATCAGTTCAGGGGTTTGAGAAAATATGGGAAACAGGAAATTGTCTATAAACCAAACTGAATGATTGTTGTTCTCTACTTAAAAAAACACTTTAGATTTTAAAATGGAAAAATGCTGTATTTTTTTTCTATTCTTTTTGTTTAAAAAGTCAATGTATATCATGGATGCATAAAAACCTCATTTTATTTCAGTGTTAAATTCGGTTTAAAGTAACAGATTATAATCAAAAATGTCTCCAGACCTTTACTGTTGATTATTTTCTTTATTCGGACCTTAATGATTTTTAATTGGTTACCCCGGACATAGACGTTAGATTAGCCAGGTACGGAAATTATTATTAACATTTTAATTGACTTTAAACCAACATATTTATGTTCTTCACATGGTGACTCCAGGAGTCTCTTTATGTATTGACTTAAGGCCTATTTGCTTCTGACGAATAGCCTCTGCAACCGTCAAATCCGTCTCTGTGTCTCTGCGGGTTTGCGAGCGTCCGACGCATAGTCAGGATTTTTTTGAGGTGTGACATGACGGTTGAAGAACCTCTGCGCTGGGGGGGTCGTTGCGCACCTCAAAGAAAATCTTGACTACCGACAGACGGTCGCAAACCCGCAAATCTAATGCGGAAGTGCGCAGACTAAAAGCAGCTGTGATTCGTCCTCAGTATGCTTTTCCGGCTGTCTGTGTGGTCGTCCTTCTCGATTCAGTAAATGGGCGCTCCATTTTTAAAAACCGAAGAACAACTACAATGGACAACTACGACGAAAGGTTAATCTGTCTTTTTGCCAGAACCTGTTCCTCTTCAATGTCTAGCAACTCTAGATCCATCTCTGCGACCGTGATATGTTGCAGACACGCCATTGTTGCTTTGGAAAATAAACAGTCCCGCCGGCGCCACAGAAGTTCTCCTGAGTTCTCCAATAGGCTCCCTATTGTGCTTTGACGGGAAACTGCTACGCCTCCCTAGAAATTCCAGACCGACGGTGCAGAAGCATACCAGCAAAACTGGTTCGCGACAAGAACCAAGCAAAATTTGATGTTTGTGCGTGCAGAAGCATGAAGGCCTTTAGTCTTAAATTCTATTACCTGTGAGTTTTTTTTCCTCTGTGGGATCATCATAGGAACCAGTGACTAAGCATTCTGACAGATACTGACAAGGACCTTTATAAAACCTGATCAGGATTATTAGTTATTTGTTAGGAACCGATGAAAATGTCTTCTGAAATGGATTTTAACTAAAATGTTTTTATTTATGATACAATTAAAACATCCCATTTAATATTTAAAAAATTTTTTTGTTCAATTAAAATCGTGAAAGATTTGTTTGTGCACCTTTGGAGAAGAATCCATGTTTTTCCTTTTTTCTTTTTCATTTTAATCACCATCAAAGGTGAGGCTCTTTTTTTAGGGAAGCTTTCCCAGATTAGTTCTGGCTGTGAATGCAGGCTAGGAAGCAGACAGTAGCTTCTCCTTATTGTCCTTAAGCAGCGGAGGAGATCAGTGGGGCAGGAACTGGTGACAAAGCCGTGGAGCCACCACTCTGTGTGTTCACGTATATGTGTTGCTGTCATGGCTCAGTGATACGAGTGTGTAGGGGCCCCTGGTCGGGCCCCTACACCACAAAGCCAGAGAAAGATAAAGAAAAAGCTGTCACATCAAGAGTTTTGTTTACAACTCGCAGCACTTCAAACCAAAAATGTTGTGAAAAGAGTCAAATGGCTCCCACTCTGCATCCTCTATCCCACCCTGACATCAGCCATCTCCCACTCAGCCCTTCCTTTTCCACCACTCAGGCATACCTGTTCCACAATTGTGTTGTCTCTGTGTCACTGCAAGTCTTTGTCGGGGCCGAGGATGGCTGTCAGAGTCGCTGGTGTAATTTCAAAGTAGTTATTGATGTGGGGTGAATGTGGATGGGGTCGTTAAAGGTCGCAACCTGTTGCTGTTCCGGTGTAACTGGTGTGAGATTCACATCTTGATCCACAGCAGCAGGTCACATTTAAGGCTTTGAAAGCAACAAAGCAAACAGGAGTTTTGGGCATCAGCTCATCCATCAAGCAAACCTTAAGACTGTATCAGCCAAGCATGGAGCTGTGTCACTCCGAGGCAGCTCAGCTAGTGGAGGCAGGAAATGCAGGTGAGTGGTCGGGGCAGGGGGCCTTATGGAACCATGGATCAATTTGCTCCCGTTCCAATATGAAAGATTCCAGTCAGAAATCAGTTCAAACTACTGCTGGCAGTTCAAATAGCTTATGTATCGTTAAACAATCACTCAATAATAGCTACTAAGTCCATCTTTGACCGAGGATCAGGGCTAGGGATTTATTATTTCTTTTAAAAACACGACAATAAACAGATAAAATTAAGAGAATATAAAGCTGTAATAATATTATGACTTAATTGTCATGATATAATGACTTTATTCTCCCATTACGACTTTGTTCTTGTAATTTTATGACTTTATAATATTACAACATTATTCTCGTAATATTCTGACTTTATTCTCGTAATATTTTGACTTTATTCTCGTAATATTTTGACTTTATTCTCGTAATATTATGACTTTACTCTCCCATTATGACTTTGTTCTTGTAATTTTATGACTTTATAATATTATTCTCATAATATTCTTAATTTATTCTCATAATATTCTGACTTTATTCTCATTATATTCTGACTTTATTCTTATAATATTTTGACTTTATTCTCATTATATTCTGACATTATTCTCGTAATATTCTGACTTTATTCTCGTAATATTTTGACTTTATTCTCGTAATATTATGACTTTATTCTCCCATTACGACTTTGTTCTTGTAATTTTATGACTTGATAATATTATTCTCATAATATTCTTGTTGGGATCCGGAGCTGTTCCACCTTTCTCCAGCAGAGTGCGCCGTGGATCCTCCTGAGCTGAGCCTCCAACACACCTGAGGCGCATCTCGTCATTAGAGGATCCTCCTGTATATAACCTGCCTTCAGACCTTGCCTCAACGCCGCAGTGTTGATCCAGTTTGGTTAGCACCTGAGCCTAGCATCACCTAAGAATCCTTGTTGTCTCTGATTAAGATTGGGTTCTAATACCTCCTTGTCTCTGCTTTCAGGAATCCTGTTTCCCTAGTAAGCTCTGGATGAGCTTAACCTGCCGAGCCTGCCCTCTGAGCCAAACCTGAAGACTCTTCTCTGGATTCCCATGCAGCTCTGGACTAAGAGCTGGAAACCCAAAACCAAGGTCTGCCCTCAAGTTAGAAGTAAGACGCTGAAGCGGTTATTGGACTCTGCTGAACTAAACAGTCTCTGGACCCAACAGTTCCTCTCTCAAAGCCAAACCCGGACTCCTCAAGGTATCCTTCAGAAACTCTCAAACTCATCTGCTCCTAAGCTAACTGAACTGTCATCCTCACAGACTCCAGTGAACCTGCCCCCAGGCCTGAACCAGTTCCAGTGTTTATTCCATGTGCTTGTAAACAATAAACATTGTTAAACTTTTCATCTGTCTCTGTGGTGTTCTGCATATTGGGCTTTTCTGAAACCCATCATGACAATTCTGAATTTATTCTCATAATATTCTTACTTTATTAGGCCCGAGCAGCTAAGCGCTGCGAGAGCCTATTGTATCTGTAATGTTTAT
Organism: Cyprinodon tularosa; assembly: GCF_016077235.1. Classification (NCBI taxonomy): domain Eukaryota; kingdom Metazoa; phylum Chordata; class Actinopteri; order Cyprinodontiformes; family Cyprinodontidae; genus Cyprinodon; species Cyprinodon tularosa. The sequence continues at coordinate 141,256 of NW_024037888.1, forward strand.
TATTAGGCCCGAGCAGCTAAGCGCTGCGAGAGCCTATTGTATCTGTAATGTTTATTATTATTATTATTATTTTTCTCCTTACAAATAAAATGGCTTTTTGGAGGCTTTATCATATTCCAAAACTCACCAAACTTTGCGGACGCATCAGACCTGGTGAAAATTTACGTATTTTAATGGCCCCGTGAAAGTTGCCAACCAAATGCCTCAACGGCGCCCCCTCAAAATTTTCAAAATACCCTCCCCATTGACCTTTTTTTCTCATAGAGACATGAACATTGGCACACTTGTAGAGCGTCCTCACACTTACAAATAAGTCAATTAACGTCATACTAAATTATGCTCAGGGAGTCCGCCATCTTGGATCAAATTTCAA